>NC_141874.1:224546502-224849533 GCF_056163025.1 Triticum urartu | reverse complement strand
ATACTGAGACCAGAACACCTTCTCCGTTGAGCTGCCCTCTTCAGCTCGGTAGAATGCCGCAGCGTCGGATACGCTGCGGGGAAGATCTGCGAAGGCCCCTGGAGAGCTCCGGATTCAGGTAAGTAACAAGTAGTTTACTTTTACATTTCTGCTTTGCATAAAGAATGCCTTACCCGCTGCTATCTTTTTCATCTCCTCCAACTCTTGGAGGGCCTTTTGGGCTTCGGCCTTGGCATACTTGGCAGTCTCAAGGGCCGCCGCGAGCTCGGACGCTTGCGTCTTTGACTCAAGCTCCAGACTCTCATGTTTTTTCATGAGAGCCTGAAGCTCTTGCTACACCTCGCTGACCCGGGCCTCAAGTTTCTCTCGCTCGGTGCGCTCCGCGGCCGCTTTCTTTTCGGCCTCGGACAGCGCCTGCTTGAGGGTCGCCACCTCAGTCGTGGCCCCTACAATAAGCAGTACAATCCTGTTATTTTTTGCAATCACGTCTTTTTATAGGCACTTTTTTCTGTAAGGTATTTCTTACCTTCTTTCTTCTCAAGATGCCGCTTGGCAAGGCCGAGCTCTTGCTCGGTCCGCTCGAGTCCCTGTTTCAGGGCACCCACCTCCGCAGTCAGTGCGGCGGTGGCTAGCAGCGAAGCCTGCATACGCATATTGAATCTTTGTTGTTAGACTCCTGCGAAATTTAATAGATCCTCTATTCGGATTTTCTTTCCGAACGCCAAACAGAGCATCAGGGGCTACTGTCTATGCGGTTACATTCTTACATATTTTTTACTTACCTCGAAGCCTGTTAGAAGGCTAGCGCAAGCTTCACTCAGTCCGCTCTTGGCGGACTGAACCTTCTGGATCACCGTACTCATAATAGTACGGTGCTCCTCGTCGATGGAGGCGCCGTCAATCACCTCCAGCAAATTGTCCGGCACCTCCGGTTGGACGGAGGCCGCCGTCTCAAAAGGCTTGCTCCTCTTGGAAGGAGTTCGCATACCGCGGTCCAGAACTGTTGAAGATTCCGGTGCGGTGTCCGGCACAAAGCCGGACTTGGAGCCCTGGGGGGTCTTGTCCCCTTTACTCCTGGAGTCCGGGAGGTCGCCTTGCGGATCCTCCAGGACCACCTCCTCCTGCCCCGGAGCTTGTTGCGATGCCACTTCAACGTCATCCGCAGTGCGGGGGGAGATAGCGGGCGGAACTGAGTTCACGTCCGATGAATCCAGGGAGCCGCTCGACGACTCGTTGAGTTTGGCCCGGGGCGGGCTGCATAATTATGTTCGACATTAGGGAAGGTTGTGCAACAAAGGAACGTCATGAGTTACTCTGATATCCGAATACTTACGATTTCGCCGGACGCTTGGCCCTATCTGGCCACTCCTCTTCGTCCTCTTCGGTGTTGGGGGAGTAGTTCGGCGGAGGGGTCTTCCTCTTCCTGGACCCTTTGGCCTCCCCCGTTGGGGCGGCCTTCCTTTTCTTTCCTCCCCCCGCTGGAGGGGGAGAGTGTTCTTCTTCCTCCTCCTCGTTCTCACGGGAGGAGAGCGTCTCGGACTCGTCGGATGACGGGTCCGACACCACCACATTACGGGTACTCTTTCGAGTCCCCATGGCCTTCTTCTCCAGCACCACATAAGGCGCCGGAACCAGCAGCTTCACTAGGAGAGCAGGGGCTGGTTCTTCGGGAAGGGAGCCGGACAGTTAATCGATTCGGACTGCGCCTGCCAAGCCTGTCAAAGGTGAGGGGGTTTAGATCCCACATAGAGTCAAACTATGAAGAAACTTAACATCCTGTAAAAGGTGAAAATAGCTTACCTCGCTAGCGTGACGCTGCGAGCTGTATCCGCGGTCCTCAGAAGCGGATGTGGGAGCCTCGGCGCCTTTGGTTAGCACCTTCCAGACGTCTTCATACGTCGTGTCAAAGAGCCGGTTAAGGGTTTGGTGCTGCGCCTGGTTGAACTCCCACAAATTAAAGCCCCGTTGTTGACACGGGAGGATCCGGCGGATGAGCATAACCTGGACTACATTAACAAGCTTGATCGGCTTGCTCACCAGGGACTGGATGCATGTCTGCAATCCGGTCACCTATTTTTCGTCGCCCCATGACAGGCCCGTCTCTTTCCAGGACATAAGCCGCGTGGGGGGTCCGGATCGGAACTCGGGGGCTGCGATCCATTTCGGATCGCGCGGCTCAGTGATGTAAAACCACCATGATTGCCACCCCTTCAGGGTCTCCACGAAGGAGCCCTCGAGCCATAGGACGTTGGCCATCTTGCCCGCCATGGCGCCTCCGCACTCCGCCTGGCTGCCGCACACCACCTTGGGCTTGACGTTGAAGGTCTTGAGCCAGAGGCCGAAATGGGGGCGGATGCAGAGGAAAGCCTCGCACACGACGATAAACGCCGAGATGTTGAGGACGAAGTTCGGGGCCAGATCGTGGAAATCCAGGCCATAGTAGAACATGAGCCTCCGGACAAATGGGTGGAGTGGGAAACCCAGTCCGCGGAGGAAGTGGGGAAGGAATACTACCCTCTCATGGGGCCTTGGGGTGGGGAGAAGCTTCCCTTCCTCGGGAAGCCAGTGCACGATGTCCTTGGACAAGTATCCGGCCTTCCTTAGCTTTTTGACATGGCCCTCCGTGACGGAGGAGACCATCCACTTGCCTCCCGCTCCGGACATTGCTGGAGGAGGTTGAGGTAGGAAGCGCGGGCTTGGGCGCTGGAGCTCGAGTGCGCAGGAGATGGATAGGCAAAGGAGGAAGAAGGCGTAGGTAAAAAGGTGGATCCTTATCCCCTTATATGGGCGGATGCGGTTGTGCGTCCCCACCAGCCTAGTAAAACTCGCTTGCCTCCCAAGCGCCGTGATAAATGGCGCAGTTGGGTTACCCACGTCCGTATTGATGAGAATCCCGTAAAAGGGGGCACACGATCTCTGCTTTGACAAGACATGCCAAGGAAACCGCCTCGCTAAACGTGCTGAGGTGGAAAAGTAAAAACGATTCGAGTAAAGGACTTGGCCGTAGTATGATGTCACGCTACGGAATGCGTCAGCAGATTAGATTTGTGTTGATATTATTCTCTCTATGGCAATATGGGGAAACTTATTTTGCAGAGCCGGACACTATCCTTGGTGTTTAAAATCTTCTTGAAGGACTTGGAGGAGGAACCCGCCTTGCAATGCCGAAGACAATCTGCGCGCCGGACTCGTCATCATTGAAGCCTGGTTCAGGGGCTACTGAGGGAGTCCTGGATTAGGGGGTGTTCGGGTAGCCGGACTATACCTTCAGCCGGACTCCAGGACTATGAAGATACAAGATTGAAGACTTCGTCCCGTGTCCGGATGGGACTTTCCTTGGCGTGGAAGGCAAGCTTGGCGATGCGGATATTCAAGATCTCCTACCATTGTAACCGACTCTGTGTAACCCTAACCCTATCCGGTGTCTATATAAACTGGAGGGTTCTAGTCCGTAGGACAACTTCATCATACAACAATCATACCATAGGCTAGCTTCTAGGGTTTAGCCTCCTTGATCTCGTGGTAGATCTACTCTTGTACTACCCATATCATCAATATTAATCAAGCAGGAGTAGGGTTTTACCTCCATCGAGAGGGCCCGAACCTGGGTAAAAACAGCGTGTCCCTTGTCTCCTATTACCATCCGCCTAGACACACAGTTCGGGACCCCCTACCCGAGATCCGCCGGTTTTGACACTGACAATGCTCCAAGCAAAACACATATCATCTGGTGAATAAAAATATAGCCCCAAGTAAATATACCGATAGACGAAGACGAAAGAGGGGATGCCTTCCGGGGCATCCCCAAGCTTAAGCTTTTGGTTGTCCTTGGATTTTAACTTGGGGTGCCTTGGGCATACCCAAGCTTAGGCTCTTGCCAATCCTTTTTCCATAATCCATCAAATCTTTACCAAAACTTGAAAACTTCACAACACAAAACATAAAAGAAAATCGCGTAAGCTCCGTTAGTAAAAGGAAACAAACTACCACTTCAAGGTAATGTAATGAACTCATTATTTATTTATATTGGTGTTAAACCTACTGTATTCCAACTTTTTCTATGGTTCATAAACTCTATTACTAGCCATAGATTCATCAAAATAAGCAAACAACACACGAAAAACCGAATCTGTCAAAAACAGAACAGTCTGTAGTAATCTGTAGGTTTCGAATACTTCTTGAATCCCAAAAATTCTAAAATAAATTGCTGGACGTGAGGAATTTATCTATTAATCATATTCAAAAAGAATTAACTAAATAGCACTCTCCAATAAAGAATGTAAGCAATTCTCGCGAGCGCTAAAGTTTCTGTTTTTTACAGCAAGATCGCAAAGACTTTCCCCAAGTCTTCCCAAAGGTTCGACTTGGCACAAACACTAATTAAAACACAAAACCACATCTAAACAGAGGCTATATGAATTATTTATTACTAAACAGAAACAAAAAGCAAGAAACAAAAATATAATTGGGTTGCCTCCCAACAAGCGCTTTTCTTTAAAGCCTTTTAGCTAGCCAAAGATTTCAACGATGCTCACATGAAAAAACAAGAATTGAAGAACAAATAGAGCATCATAAAACACGTGACAAACACATCTAAGTCTAACATACTTCCTATCCATAGGCATCTTATAGGCAAACAAATTATCAACGCAAGCAAGAACTAGCATATGAAAGGAAGCGGAAAGAAACAATAGCAATCTCAACATAACGAGAGGTAATTTAGTAACATGAAAATTTCTACCACCATATTTTCCTATCTCATAATAATTACATGTAGGACCATAAGAAAATTCAACAAAATAGCTATCACATAAAATATTTTCAACACGATCCACATGCATGCAAAGTTGACACTCTTCCAAAATAGTGGGGTTAACATTAACTAAAGTCATGACATCTCCAAACCCACTTTTATCAAAAACTTCATAAGATTGAACATTCTCCAAATATGTGGGATCTAAAGTTGACAGTCTTCCAAACCCACTTTCAATAATATTGCAAACACTATTATCAATCTCATATTCATCATGGGGCTTAAATAAATTTTCTAGGTCAAAAGAAGTATCACCCCAATCATGATCATTGCAACAAATAGTAGTCATAGAAAAACTAGCATCCCCAAGCTTTAGGTTTTGCATATCATTGACACAATTGATATTAAGAGAATTTATGATAACATCATTGCAATCATGCTTTTCATCGAAGGAACTATCAAGTATGGGTGCAATAGCAACGATCTCATGTTTAACATAAGGGAATATAGAAAATTCATCTTCATAAATATTGGCATCATGGCCACAAGAATAGCAAGCATCATGTTCATTGAGGGATATTTCAATCAAATCATCAGACTCATAATTATCTATAAATTCATGCATATATGATGGAAAATAAGAACCTTGCAACCAAAGCGATAAAGGGGTTGTCAATCCCTTCATGGCCACTTGCAAAAGTGAGATATGAGAGAGAAGATAAGATAATATTTTTGGTATTTTTATGATAAAGACTAAAAGTAAAGAAAGCAAAATAAACAGCGCAAGAAATAGCTTGTTGACGGGAGATTAATATGATGGAAAATAGACCCGGGGCCATAGGTTTCACTAGTGGCTTCTCTCCAGATAGCATAAGTATTACGGTGGGTAAACAAATTACTGTCGAGCAATTGATAGAATTGAGCATAGTTATGAGAATATCTAGGTATGATCATGTATATAGGCATCACGTCTGTGACAAGTAGACCGACTCCTGCCTGCATCTACTACTATTACTCCACACATCGACCGCTATCCAACATGCGTCTAGAGTATTAAGTTCATAAGAACGGAGTAACGCTTTGAGCAAGATAACATGATGTAGAGAGATAAACTCATGCAATATGATATAAACCCCATCTTTTTATCCTCGATGGCAACAATACAATACGTGTCATTTCCCCTACTGTCACTGGGATCGAGCACCGCAAGATTGAACCCAAAGCTAAGCACTTCTCCCATTGCAAGAAAGACCAATCTAGTAGGCCAAACCTAACTGATATTTCGAAGAGACTTGCGAAGATAACCAATCATACATAAAAGAATTCAGAGAACATTCAAATATTGTTCATAGATTATCTTGATCATAAACCCACAATTCATCGGATCTCGATAAACACACCGCAAAAGAAGATTACATCAATAGATCTCCAACAGAATCGAGGAGAACTTTGTATTGAGATCCAAAGAGAGAGAAGAATCCATTTAACTAATAACTATGGACCCGAAGGTCTGAAGTAAACTACTCACGCATCATCGGAGAGGTTATGGTGTTGATGTAGAAGCCCTCCGTGCTCAATGCCCCCTTCGGCGAAGCGCCGGAAAAGGTCCCAAGATGGGATCTCACGGGTAAAGAAGGTTGCGGCGGTGGAATTAAGTTTTCGTGGTGCTACTCGATGGTTCGGGGGTACGTAGGTATATATAGGAGGAAGAAGTAGGTTGGTGGAGCCACGAGGGCCCACGAGGGTGGAGGGAGCGCCCAGGGGGGTAGGCGCGCCCCGTGCCACGTGGCCTCCTCGTTGATTGCTTGACGTCCACTCCAAGTCCTCTGGATCACGTTTGTTCCAAAAATCATGCTCTCGAAGGTTTCATTCCGTTTGGACTCCGTTTGATATTCTTTTTATGCGAAACACTGAAATAGGCAAAAAACAGCAATTTGGGCTGGGCCTCCAGTTAATAGGTTAGTCTCCAAAATAATCTATAAGTGTATAAATAAGCTCATTAAACATCCAAAACAGAATATATAACAGCACAATAAAAAATTATAGATACGTTGGAGACGTATCAGTGGGAACGCCCTCCACCCTTGCCGCTTCCTCGTGAAGCTTCTGGTCCAACTCTTGTGCTTCGGGGTTCTCTTTTGGTCCATAACAAAATCATCATAAATTTTCGATCCATTCTGAGAACTTTTAATTCTGCACAAAAAACGACACCACAGTAGTTCTGCTGAAAACAGTGTCAGTCCGGGTTAGTTCTAATCAAATCATAACAAAACCATATAAAATTGTGGTAAACATGGCATGAATACAATAAATTAGATACGTCGGAGACATATCAGCACCACCGATGTTCAGTGAGTTCCTAGCCATGGCGACATCGGCGCGTCCGTGTGGCGGTCGGAGGTCGGGCTCGAGGGACTCGGCGGGTGATGTGGTCCAGCTGCCTCAGGCGGTGCGGCTCGTGGCCGTGTTGTCTGGCACGGCGGAGCTGGCCCAACGTCATGTGCCCATGGCGTTGACCGCTCGCGGCTCGCCCCCAGACCCTGTAGCAGCCGTCGCTGCTAACTGGCCTGGTCGATGCAGGGAGGGGGACGCTCCCTCCCCATGGACTGGGCTGGCTAGGGCTGCCTGCTTGGGTAGGCCTGGGGCGGCTTCTGTGGGCCGGCCTATGGAGGCTTGGGTGTGCCGGGCCTATGGAGATGGTCCAATTCTATCGCCTGGGGCCCAACTCGCCCTGGGCGTGGCAAATAGGGCCTGGGCTCTCGCTCCCGCGGATTGGGCCCACTGGTTGCGGTTGCAGCGTGGCAGATCTGACCCGAAAACGGGTGTGCCAGCTTCTAGGGCAGATGTCGCCCGATTCAGCCCCAACGCCCGACGCATCTTTCCACCGGCGCCGCCTCTACTCTTTGAGTCCTCCTCCTCCTGCGATCTCGCCGCGCCACCGGATTCTACTCCACTGTTATGCCCCGCCGCCCTCGGTCGCACGTACACTGAGGTATTGATGCCGCGACGCCTACCAGGGGACGAAGCCCTGCGCCCCAAGCGGCCAGTGGACCGGACCGATGCATCCCGCCGGCCGCGCGGCCCTCCAATGATGGCCGAGGATGATGCTCGCCGAGGCTCCGACGACCGACGGCTTGCTGATCGCGAGGACTGGGCGGACTGCCACAACGCCTCCTCTGCCCCATACCGGCCGCCACCGGCGCGGGAGGGCACCCGTGATGGACGCCGCGAAGCACGGCTCCCGCTGCCCGGATCACAGGGTGCACGCCATCGAGAGGAGGCCGACCGCCTCCGTTGCGAAGACCTACACCATGAGGAGGACCTCTGAGAGTAGTTGCAGTGCCGGTCGTACCTCGCTGCACCAAGCCGGCCCGGGTCTGAGGTGGGACAAAGCTCGCGACAAGGTAGTCATAACCCTGCGAGACCGGATGACCGGGTGGATGCGCCTCGCCGCACCGCAGGTGAGGAACCGGCTCTGATTGGGCCATTGGTGAAGCGCAAGAAGAACAAGAAGAAGCGCTCGGATGGACCGGTGGACCATCCGCTGGTGATGGGTCTGGGAGGCTGGTGGTGGGGGGAGGGGGTGGAGCAGGAGGCTCCGGCAGGTCCCCCTTGTAACACCCCGGTGTAATGAGCTACAGTAATCCCCATGTTAATGTTAAGTCACTTTGCTTAACAGTGATTGATCACCTTGGATTCAAATCCCGATTCAAATTTCCCCTTTGAATTCAATTTTAAATTTTAAATTATAAAGTCCAAAAATTACTTCACCAAACAGTAGGACAAAAATGTTCATAATATTGGAAATAATCACTGAGTTATAGTCATGGAGAAACCAACATTTTATAAAGTATTTAAATGACCTAATATAATTAAAATAGGGGCCAAAACAATATTTTAAATGCTATTCTAATTTATGAAAAATCCAAGACATTTCATTTAACTCTCAAACTTTTTGAGGCAGTGCCTAAAATTGCATTATGAATTATGGGCCAAGTCCCATATTAAATAAAGCCCATTTGCTATTAAAAATAAAAAAAAATCATAATTAAATAAAGAAAGTAAAAAAGGAAAATAAAAGAGCTAGGGTTTCGATCACGGCGGGCTTCTACATCATCATTGTTGCCTTCCGATGATGCATGTGTAATTTACCATAGACATACATGTCCATTACTAATAGTTAGATGGCTTCTTCTCTTTTCTTTGATCTTCAATACAATGTTCTCCTTGATGTCTTTGGAGTTCTATCCGATATAATCTTCTTTTGTAGTGTGTTTGTTGGGATTCGATAAACTATGGGTTTATGAACTAAATATTCATGTGACGACCCTGATTCAATCGTACACTAATCATACATGCAAATGTGTACGATCAAAATCAAGGACTCACGGGTAGATATCACAACACAACTCTAGACACAAATTAAAGTCATACAAGCTTTATATTACAAGCTAGGGTCCTCGAGGGCTCGAATACAAACGAATCAGCGGAAGCAACAATATCTGAGTACAAACATAAGTTAAACAAATCTTCCTTAAGAAGGCTAGCAGAAAAGCAACAACGGGCAAAAAGGCAAGGCCTCCTACCTGGGTGCCTCCTAACTACTCCTAGTCGTCGTCGGTCTCCATGTACTATTAGGCTCCGTCGGTGTAGTAGTAGTCGTCGGTGATGGCATCTGGCTTCTGGAATCCGTCATCTGATCACATCAATCGGGTATAGGGGTAAAACAGGTAGCAAATCAACCGCGAGTACTCATCCAAAGTACTCGTAAGACTTACCTGTGATCTATACTAAGTATGCATCAGTATCAAAGAAATGGGGCTATATCTTTGGACTGAACTGCAGAAATGCCAGAAGAGGGGGAAAGCCTACACTACAAAAAAAAGACACATCCATGACATTTTGGGCCAAACGAATTTTTTTCCTGTCATGCTTACGACACTTCTATGACAAACTTTTTCTATCATGCTTATGACACTTCTATGACAAAACCCGATATCATCATAGATGTGGTGGGCTCCTACTTCTATGACAAATAATCATGACAAAAAATGGGCTTTTCGTCCTGGGCGGGCCGGAGACACAGCTGCATGACATTCTTTGGGCCATCCATGACGGAAAAAGCATGGTAGAAGCGAGGGCGAGGAAAATATCGGGGATTTCCTGGTTACGGTGGGTGGTCGGGGCCGAGCGATGCACGTTTCTCTCATACACGTATGCGTGTGGGTGCGAGGCTTGGGCTCTAACTGAACCCGAGCAAGGCATTCGCCTACTGAACTCTAACTGTTGCACTGCAGGCTATGCATTACTGAACCCGAGCGATCGATTGATCTGGCTGTTAACTGAACCGATCGAGCGATTCCTTTGCTACTGCTGCTAACTAAAGCCGATCGAACCTGCTGCCTCTTGATGAACAATGAGCATTGTTGGTTGTTGGAGGAACAGTTCCAGGTGGGGGTTGGATGAACAAGACCCCGTGGTAGTAGAGGCCATTGCCGTTGGATGAACAGGACCCCGATCGAGCCAGTTGGGGTGGATGAACAATACCCCGTGGAGGGCTAGATGAATAGCAGCTGGTGGAGGGCTGGTTGAACAGTAGCCGATGGAGGGCTGGATGAACAATATGATACGTCTCCAACATATCTATAATTTTTTATTGTTCCATGCTATTATATTATCAACATTGGATGTTTTATATGCATTTATATGCTATTTTATATGATTTTTGGGACTAACCTATTAACCTAGAGCCCAGTGCCAGTTTCTGTTTTTTTCCTTGTTTTTGAGTATCGCAGAAAAAGAAAACCAAATGGAGTCCAATTGACCTGAAACCTCACGAAACTTATTTTTGGACCAGAAGAAGGCCATGAAGTAAAAGAGTTGGGCCAGAAGAGTCCCGGGCTGCCCACGAGGGTAGGGGGCGCGCCCACCCCCTGGGCACGCCTCCCTACCTCGTGGACAGCCTGGAGACCCCCCTGACTTGTTCTCGACGCCAAAACCTCTTATATATACAGAAACCCCCAGAACATAACCTAGATCGGGAGTTCTGCCACCAGAAGCCTCCGTAGGCACCGAAAACCAATCTAGACCCGTTCCGGCACCCTGCCGGAGGGGGGAATCCCTCTCCGCTGGCTATCTTCATCATCCCGGCGCTGTCCATGACGAGGAGGGAGTAGTTCACCCTCGAGGCTGAGGGTATGTACGAGTAGCTATGTGTTTGATCTCTCTCTCATGTTCTTGATTCGAAACGATCTTGATGTATCATGAGCTTTGCTATTATAGTTGGATCTTATGATGTTTCTCCCCCTCTACTCTCTTGTAATGGATTGAGTTTCCCCTTTGAAGTTATCTTATCAGATTGAGTGTTTAAGGATTTGACAACACTTGATGTATGTCTTGCATGTGCTTATCTGTGGTGACAATGGGATATCACGTGATCCACTTGATGTATGTTTTGGTGATCAACTTGCGAGTTCCGTGACCTCGTGAACTTATGCATAGGGGTTGGCACACATTTTCGTCTGGATTCTCCGGTAGCAACTTCGGGGCACTCTTTGAAGTTCTTTGTGTTGGTTGAATAGATGAATCTGAGATTGTGTGATGCATATCATATAATCATACCCACGGATACTTAAGGGGACATTGGAGTATCTAGGTGACATTAGGGTTTTGGTTGATTTGTGTCTTAAGGTGTTATTCTAGTACGAACTCCATGACAGATTGAACGGAAAGAATAGCTTCGTGTTATTTTACTACAGACTCTAGAATTGATCGATCAGAAAGGATAACTTTGAGGTGGTTTCATACCCTACAATAATCTCCTCGTTTGTTCTCCGCAATTAGTGACTTTCGAGTGACCCTTTGTTGCATGTTGAGGGATAGTTATATGATCCAATTATGTTATTACTGTTGAGAGAACTTGCACTAGTGAAAGTATGAACCCTAGGCCTTGTTTCCTAGCATTGCAATACCGTTTACGCTCACTTTTACCACTTGCTACCTTGCTGTTTTTTTTATATTTTCAGATTACAAAAACCTATATCTACCATCCATATTGCACTTGTATCACCATCTCTTCGCCGAACTAGTGCTCCTATACAATTTACCATTGTATTGGGTGTGTTCGGGACACAAGAGACTCTTTGTTATTTCGTTGCAGGGTTGTTTGAGAGAGACCATCTTCATCCTACGCCTCCCACGGATTGATAAACCTTAGGTCATCCACTTGAGGGAAATTTGCTACTGTCCTACAAACCTCTGCACTTGGAGGCCCAACAACGTCTACAAGAAGAAGGATGTGTAGTAGACATCAAGCTCTTTTCTGGCGCCGTTGCTGGGGAGGTTAGTGCGTGAAGGTATATCTTTAGATCTTCCAATCGAATCTTTTAGTTTCTTGTTTCATCACTAGTTTAGTTTATAAAAGAAAATTACAAAAAATGGAATTGAGGGTACCTCATATGCTTCATCTTTTTAATATCTTTCATGAAAAATAAGGATTCCGATAATTGTGCCAAATTGCTAGAAGAAGAATGCATTAGAGTGTTTGGCACTAAATCTTTGAATGATGAGCATGATTGCAATGTTGTTAGTATGAATTCCTTGAATATCCATAGTACTAGTGATGATTGCACTAGTCATGATGAAAATGTCTCTTATAAGCATGTCAATTTTTGTGGAGTGCATAGAGTTTGAAAGTACACACCAAATAGGGAAGATAGATTTTGCAAGAGGCATACGTATTTAGAAACTAAATGGTTGCAAGAAAGGCTAGATGCTTGTGCTAAAGATTTAAAATTTCTTTGCCATCCTTGTGAACTTTGCAATGAACGTGATCATTTAAATATTCAATGCAAATTGTTTCATGATTGAATAGTGTCCAAAAATTGTGATGACTTGATTTCCCTTGCACATCATAATGAACTTAGGTTGCTTTTGGGTTATGAATAAATGAAACGTATAACTAAGGATATTCCAAAATTTGCCCTCGATAAAGTTCTTGATTTTGATCTAGAGGAAATTTATGTGTATTGTGCGGTGAATTGCATTGAGAATCCTTATATTGCCAATTACATAAAGTCTAGAAACCAAATAGAAGATGAAGAGAATACTAATTAAAGGGAAGAGATTTCCCAATACCCTCCTATTATTTCTTATGATGAATCAGGTAACTAGGAGGAGCCTTCTATTCAACCAATCTCATTAATAAGGAGCTCCAAAAAAGAGAGGGATAAACCCATACTTAATGTGAAGAAGAAAAAGAAAAGACGGAGAAGTAAAGGTAAAGAGGTATCCCTCCCAAATGATGTTGCTCCTTTCACTCATTGTGATGATGATAATTGCTATACTATTGGTGATATCCATACTGTTAACGATGAGAGTGATTATGCTTATTATACTAAAAGGCCCAAGCTTGGGGATGCTATGTTTGATGAAGATGACATGTTTGAGAATTTATTTGCTGCAATTAATGTTTGTCCCAAGCTTGGGGATGCTATGTTTTATGAAGATGATATTTTTAACCTCCCAAGTTTTGATATGCAAATTTATTATGATGATAGCATGCCTCCTATTTATGATGATTATATTGATGAAAGTGGGTTTGGAAGAGTGTCAACTTTAGGAAGTAATGATCCCACTATTTTGGAGGGTGTTGAATCTTATTGTGACAATTATGAAAGTGGATTTGGAGAGGTCATAACTTTATTTAGTAATGATTCCACTATCTTGGAAGAGGTTTCAATCGATTATGATGAGAACAAAGTTGCTACTTACGATAATTATTGTGATGATACTTATGCTATAAAAAGTAATGATGATTATATTTATAAAACTTGTCATGATTATGATTACCCTTTTTCTGAATTTTATTCTTTCAATGTGGAAACAATTTATAGTATTCCAGTTTCTTATGATACTCTCACTATTCCGAATGAAAAGAATTTTGCTTATGTCGAGAGTAGTAAATTTTTTATGCTTGTAGATCATGAAAAGAATGCTTTATGTGATGTTACATTGTTGAATTCATTCATGATGCTACTGAAAATTATTATGAGCTAGGAACATATGATTGTAGGAATTGCAATAATATCAAGTTTCCTCTCTATGTGCTTAAAGTTCTGAAGTTATGCTTGTTTTGCCTTCCTATGCTAGTTGATTATTGTTCCCATAATTTGTTTGTTCACAAAATCCCTATGCATAGGAAGTGGGTTAGACTTAAATGTGCTAGTCCTATTCTTCATGATGCTCTCTTTATGTTTCAATTCTTATCTTTTATGTGAGCATCATTGAAATCATCATGCCTAGCTAGGGGCGTTAAACGTTAGCGTTTGTTGGGAGGCAACCTAATTTTTATTTTTAGTTCCTTGCTTTTTTTCTCCTGTTTAACTAATTCATCTAGCCTCTTTTTAGATGTGGTTTTATGTTTTAATTAGTGTTTGTTCCAAGTAGAACCTTTGGGAAGACTTGGGTGAAGTCTTTGCGATCTTGCTGTAAAAAACAGAAACTTTAGCGCTCACGAGTTTTGCTGCCATTTTTTACTGGAGAGTGAGATTAGGTTGATTCTTTTTGAAGATGATTAATAGGAAAATTCCACACGTCCACCAATTTATTTCAGAATTTTTGGGGTTAGATAAGTATAATTTTGATACAGATTACTACATACTGTTCTGTTTTTGGCAGATTCTGTTTTCATTGTGTTGTTTGCTTATTTTGATGAATCTATGAGTAGTATCGGAGGGTATGAACCATAGAGAAGTTGGAATACAGTAGATATTACACCAATATTAATTTATAATGAGTTCACAATAGTACCTAAGTGGTGATTTATTTTCTTATACTAACGGAGCTTACGAGTTTTCTGTCAAGTTTTGTGTTGCGAAGTTTTCAAGTTTTGGGTAAAGATTCGATGGACGATGGAATAAGGAGTGGCAAGAGCCTAAGATTGGGGATGACCAAGGAACCCCAAGGTAATATTCAAGGATAACCAAGAGCCTAAGCTTGGGGATGCCCCGGATGGCATCCCCTCTTTCGTCTTCGTTCATCAGTAACTTTACTTGGAGCTATATTTTTATTCACCCACATGATATGTGTTTTGCTTGGAGCGTCATTTTATTTTATTTTGTTTTGCTTGCTGTTTGAATAAAATACCAATATCTGAAATTATTAAATGTTAGAGAGTCTTCACATAGTTGCATAATTATTCTACTACTCATTGATATTCACTTATATCTTTCAGAGTAGTTTGTCATTTGCTCTAGTGCTTCACTTATATCTTTGTAGAGCACGGTGGTGATTTTATTTTATAGAAATAGATGAAATCTCATGATTCACTTATATTATTTTGAGAGTCTTTAATAACAACATGGTAATTTTCTTTGGTTATGAAGTTAGTCCTAATATGATGGGCATCCAAGAGGGATATAATAAAAACATTCATATAAGTGCATCGAATACTATGAGAAGTTTGATAATTGATAATTGTTTTGAGATATGAAGATGGTAATTTTAGAGTCGTGCTAGTTGAGTAATTTTGAATTTGAGAAATACTTGTGTTGAGGTTTGCAAGTCCCGTAGCATGCATGTATGGTGACCGCTGTGTGACAAATTTGAAGCATGAGGTGTTTCTTTGATTGCCTTCCTTGTGAGTGGCGATCGGGGACGAGCGATGGTCTTTTCCTACCAATCTATCCCCCTAGGAGCATGCGCGTAGTGCTTGGTTTTTGATGACTTGTAGATTTTTGCAATAAGTATGTGAGTTCTTTATGACTAATGTTGAGTCCATGGATTATACGCACTCTCACCCTTCCATCATTGCTAGCCTCTTCGGTACCGTGCATTGCCCTTTCTCACCTCGAGAGTTGGTGCAAACTTCACCGGTGCATCCAAATCCTGTGATATGATACGCTCTATCACACAAAAACCTCCTTATATCTTCCTCAAAACAGCCACCATACCTACCTATTATGGCATTTCCATAGCCATTCCGAGATATATTGCCATGCAACTTTCCACCGTTCCGTCTATTATGACACGCTTCATCATTGTCATATTGCCTTGCATGATCATGTAGTTGACATCGTATTTGTGGCAAAGCCACCATGCATAATTTATCATACATGTCACTATTGATTCATTGTCCTTCCCGATACACCGTCGGAGGCATTCATATAGAGTCATATTGTGTCCTAGTATCGAGTTGTAATCATTGAGTTGTAAATAAATAGAAGTGTGGTGATCATCATTAATAGAGCATTGTCCCAAATAAAAAAAGGAGAAAGGCCAAAAAAGGCCCAAAAAATAAATAAAAAGGGACAATGCTACTATCCTTTTTTCCACACTTGTGCTTCAAAGTAGCACCATGATCTTCATGATAGAGAGTCTCTTGTTTTGTCACTTTCATATACTAGTGGGAATTTTTTATTATAGAACTTGGCTTGTATATGCCAACAATGGGCTTCCTCAAATGCCCTAGGTCTTCATACCCACTTAGTTTCTTTTGTTGGGCTTTCATACATTTATAGCTCTAGTGCATCTGTTGCATAGCAATCCCTACTCCTCGCATTGACATCAATTGATGGGCATCTCCATAGCCCATTGATTAGCTGCGTCAATGTGACACTTTCTCCTTTTTTGGTCTTCTCCACACAACCCCATCATTATATTCTATTCCACCCATAGTGCTATGTCCATGGCTCACGCTCATGTATTGCGTGAAAGTTGAAAAAAGTTTGAGATTACTGAAGTATGAAACAATTGATTGGCTTGTCATCGGGGTTGTGCATGATGAGAGCATTTTGTGTGACGAAAATGAAGCATAGCCAAACTATATGATTTTGTGGGGATAAGCTTTCTTTGGCCATGTTATTTTAAGAAGACATGACTTCTTAGTTAGTATGCTTGAAGTATTATTATTTTTATGTCAATATTAAACTTTTGTCTTGAATCTTATGGATCTGAATATTCCTGCCACAATAAAGAAAATTACATTGATAAATATGTTAGGTAGCATTCCACATCAAAAATTCTGTTTTTATCATTTACCTACTCGAGGACGAGCAGGAATTAAGCTTGGGGATGCTTGATACGTCTCCAACATATCTATAATTTTTGATTGCTCCATGCTATTATATTATCAACCTTGGATGTTTTATATGCATTTATATGCTATTTTATATGATTTTTGGGACTAACCTATTAACCCAGAGCCCAGTGCCAGTTTCTGTTTTTTCCTTGTTTTTGAGCATCACAGAAAAGGAAAACCAAACAGAGTCCAATTGACCTGAAACTTCATGGAACTTATTTTTTGGACCAGAAGAAGGCCATGGAGTAAAAGAGTTGGGCCAGAAGAGTCCCGGCTGCCCACGAGGGTTGGGGTGCGCCTACCCCCTTGGGGGCGCCTCCCTACCTCATGGACAGCCCGGAGACCCCCCTGACTTGTTCTGGACGCCAAAACCTCTTATATATACAGAAACCCCCAGAACATAACCTAGATCGGGAGTCCCGCCGCTAGAAGCCTCCATAGCCACCGAAAACCAATCTAGACCCGTTCCGGCACCCTACCGGAGGGGGGAATTCCTCTCCGGTGGCCATCTTCATCATCCCGACGCTCTCCATGACGAGGAGGGAGTAGTTCACCCTCGGGGCTGAGGGTATGTACCAATAGCTATGTGTTTGATCTCTCTCTTGTGTTCTTGATTCGGAACGATCTTGATGTATTTCGAGCTTTGCTATTATAGTTGGATCTTATGATGTTTCTCCCCCTCTACTCTCTTGTAATGGATTGAGTTTCCCCTTTGAAGTTATCTTATCGGATTGAGTCTTTAAGGATTTGAGAACACTTGATGTATGTCTTGCATGTGCTTATCTGTGGTGACAATGGGATATCACGTGATCTACTTGATGTATGTTTTGGTGATCAACTTGCGAGTTCCGTGACCTCATGAACTTACGCGTAGGGGTTGGCACACGTTTTCGTCTGGATTCTCCGGTAGAAACTTTGGGGTACTCTTTGAAGTTCTTTGTGTTGTTTGAATAGATGAATCTGAGATTGTGTGATGCATATCGTATAATCATACCCACTGATACTTGAGGTGACATTGGAGTATCTAGGTGACATTACGGTTTTGGTTGATTTGTGTCTGTAACACCCCGGATGTAATTTACCTTATATGTATCCCAACTCTTGCCGTTTCCGGCGCTAAGTTATTTTATTTTCCTCAGGTTCAGGTTTTTGTCTCCGTGTGTTGTTGCTTTTGTCATGCATCTCATTTCATGTCATCATGTGCATTGCATTTGCATACGTGTTCGTCTCATGCATCCGAGCTTTTTCCCCGTTGTCCGTTTTGCATTTCGGCGCTCCTATCTCCTCCGGTGGTCCTTTCTACCTCTTTTCGTGTGTGGGGGTTAAACATTTCCGGATTGGACCGAGACTTGTCATGCGGCCTTGGTTTACTACCGGTAGACCGCCTGTCAAGTTTCGTACCATTTGGACTTCGTTTGATACTCCAACGGTTAACCGAGGGACCGAGAAGGCATCGTTTGTGTTGCATCCCAACACCCTTCCAATTTGGCCCAAAACCCACCAAGGACCCTTCCTAGCTCCCTCTACCTCTATAAATAGACCCTCCTCCAAAATTTTCAGGTCTTCTTCCCCCTAACCCTAGAAAAACCCCTCTCCGCCGCCGGACAACGTCCGCCCTAGCCAGACAAGTCGCCGCCGCCAACCGGGGCACGCCACGTGGCAGCGCGCGCCCCACTTCGCCGCCGATCCCGCGTGGGCCCGCTCGGCCCGTGGCCGGCCCCCGCGGCCCGGGTCTCCTCCGTCGCCGCCCGGGACTTCTTCTTCCGCCCGACGCCGCCATCCGCGCGCCTTCGCCGCCTACGCCGCACCCCGCCGCCCGAACCTCACCGCGCCGCCGTTCTTACTCCTCGCTGGCGGCCGTGCTTCGCCCCGCCTCCTCGCGTCTTCCTCCGGCCGCCGCCCGAGTCGCCGGTGCCGGCCGCCGCATCCACCGCAGATCTGGCGACCCGCGCCGCCCGCTCCAAGCTCCGGCCTCCTCCCCGCACTCCGCCGAACTCTTCGGTCACCTCGGTTCGTGTGCCCGCCGTATCTGGATCCGGTGCTACAGTAAACCCTAGGGTTGATTTTTGCCTCTCTAAGTCCCCAGTTTTTCCATATTTTTAGCATTGTTCATCGCATCGTAACTCCACATCCGTAGATCCGATTTGCGCGTGTAGCATATCAAAATGTTTGTCTCAGAGAGTACATCATTTCATCTCATTGCATCATTTTCATTTTATCTCATCTTGTTGCCCGAAATGCTGTTGGAAGAGGGCTATATGATAAAATTGCCATATCGGTTTCATCAAATAGCTATTTGTCATTTTTGCCATGATTAATATGTGCATGATATGCTCCCGAGCTCTACATGAGTTTTGTTATATGCCATGCCATCCTTACAGAGGTGCTTACTATGTATTTTTGTGATATGTGTGGTGACTAACACAAGCTTGCAAAGTAGTGCATTCGTTAATGCTGATTTCAGGGACTTAGAATTTCTCCAAGTCCTTGTTCTGATTTCTGTCAATATGCCATATGTTCTTGTTGTTTCCTAGTGATCCGTGCCTCTTTGGAGGATGATCAGTAAGGATGATTTGTTAATATTGTGGTGCTCTATCCATCAATGTCTTTGTTTGCAATTATAGAGCACCCTAGATTGAGTCAATCGAGCTCTACTTTTGCTATTTCATGAATCCTGGCAGATTGTTGACTTGTTAGCGAATTTGCCGAGGATGTTGCCATTGATCTGTGCATGCTATATTGTTGTTCTTGCCATGTCTAGCTTCTATGATATGTATTCTTGATGGGTGTATGCTTAGTTGGTCATGCCATGCTCTGTAGTGAGTGCATCGAGCTCGTGAACATGCCTACTCGTTAGCAGATTGCAAGCTCCAGTTTTTCACTAAATCTGTAATCTGATTATGTTTTTGCCATGTTCACATGCTTGTAATTGTATTTTCTGATCCCTTTTGGCTCAAGGTCACTAAGGGACCTTTGTTAAGTGCTTTGAGTAGCTTCATTCCATGCCTTGCTTTGCCATGTTAAGTTCCTGTAGCATAGAGTTTTCATGCTCCTAAGTGTGCTACCTGATGTTAAATTCCAGACTTGTGTTAATTTCACTAAGTCTGAAACCTGTTATCATTTGCACTTTTGCCATGCTTGTTTGAACCTGTTAATGGATGAGTTGGCCGTAGCTCAGTGTTCATCTTTTGTCAAGCATTATGAGTGGATCCCTGCCATGTATTTTTTTTTCATGTTTGAGTGATGTAGCACATTTATCTTGATGCTTTTAGATGGCTACTTGCTGTTTATCGCAGACCGGTGCCATATTTGTTTTGCTTGCCATTTCCAAACCGTGCATCCGATTCTGGTGATCTTTATATCGATTTCAACCGAAATCACCTCACCTTTCCAGTGGCACTCTTGGATTTCCAATTTGAGGCCAGGTTCAATAATTCCTTGTCAAATCTTGTATATGCATCACATATCGCATCCCGCATAGCATACCATGTTTGCATCATGTTGTTCGAGCATTGCACGTGGTTGATTGTGTTCCTTTTGCTTGTTTGTCTTGTTTGGGTAGATCCGGGAGACGAGTTCGCTAACGAGGAGCCCGTTGAGTTTGCTTACGAGGATCAAGTCAACTCTAACAACTTTGCAGGCAAGATGATCATACCCTCGAAATCACTTCTATCTTTGCTTGCTAGATGCTCGCTCTTTTGCTATGCCTATGCTACGATGCCTACCACTTGTTTATCATGCCTCGAAAATTTCCATCTCAAACCTCTAACCCACCTTGTCCTAGCAAACCGTTGTTTGGCTATGTTACCGCTTTGCTCAGCCCCTCTTATAGCGTTGCTAGTTGCAGGTGAAGATTGGAGATCGTTCCTTGTTGGAACATTGTTTATTATTGGGATATCACTATATTATCTTGTTATCTTAATCTATATACATGGTAAAGGGTGGAAGGCTCGGCCTTATGCCTAGTGTTTTGTTCCACTCTTGCCGCCCTAGTTTCCGTCATATCGGTGTCATGTTCCCGGATTTTGCGCTCCTTACGCGGTTGGGTTATAATGGGAACCCCTTGATAGTTCGCCTTGAATAAAACTCCTCCAGTAAGGCCCGACCTTGGTTTTACCATTCACCACCTAGCCTTTTTCCCTTGGGTTTCGCGGACTCAAGGGTCATCTTTATTTTTAAACCCCCGGGCCAGTGCTTCTCTATGTGTTGGTCCAACCCAGAGCACCGTGCGGGGCCGTCCCATGGCAACTTGGGTTACGTTGGCTCCTGTACGCTTAGCTTATCCGGTGTGCCCTGAGAACGAGATATGTGCGGCTCCTATCGGGATTTGTCGGCACAGTGGGTGGTCTTGCTGGACTTGTTTTACCATTGTCGAGGATGTCTTGTAGAACCGGGATGCCGAGTCTGATCGGAATGTCTTGGGAGAAGGAATATCCTTTGTTGACTGTGAGAGCTTGTGATGAGCTAAGTTGGGACTCCCCTGTAGGGATTTGAACTTTCGAAAGCCGTGCCCGCGGTTATGGGCAGATGGGAATTTGTTAATGTCCGATTGTAGATAACTTTAAACTTAACTTAATTAAAATGAATCAACCGCGTGTGTAACCGTGATGGTCTCTTCTCGGCGGAGTCCGGGAAGTGAACACGGTGTTTGAGTAATGCTTGACGTAGGTTGTTCTAGGATCACTTCTTTATCATAGTTCTTCGTTCGTGCTTTGCCTTCTCTTCTCGCTCTCTTTTGCGAACAGGTTAGCCACCATATATGCTAGTCGCTTGCTGCAGCTCCACATATTACCTTGCCTTACCTATAAGCTTAAATAGTCTTGATTGCGAGGGTGCGAGATTGCTGAGTCCCCGTGACTCACAGTTTACTTCCAAACCAGATGTAGGGACCGATGATACTGCTCCAGATGATGCGCTTGAGCTCAAGTGGGAGTTCGATGAAGACTCTCGCCGTTACTATGTGTCTTTCCCTGATGATCAGTAGTGGTGCCCAGTTGGGGCGATCGGGGACCGTGTCGCTTGTTGGGGTGATCTTTTATTTTGGTACCATAGTCGGACCATGAGTGTATTGGATGATTGTAATGTTATTCATGTATTTGTGTGACGTGGCGAGTGTAAGCAACTATGTATCTTTTCCCCTATTATCTATTTACATTGGGTTGTTGTGAAGATTACCTTACTTGCGACATTGCTTTCAATGCGGTTGTGCCTCTAAGTCGTGCTTCGACATGTAGGAGATATAGCCGCATCAAGGGCGTTACAAGTTGGTAATCAGAGCCTTCCCCGACCTTAGGAGTGTTGGGGAACGTTGCAGAAAACAAAAATTTTCCTACTCGTTTCACCAAGATCATCTAGGAGTTCATCTAGCAACAAGTCATTGGATGCATCTACATACCTTTGTAGATCGCGCACGGAAGCGTTCAAAGAACGGTGATGATGTAGTCGAACACGACGTGATCCAAATCACCGATGACCAAGCGCCGAACGGACGGCACCTCCGCGTTCAACACACGTACGGGACGGGAGACGTATCCTCCTTCTTGATCCAGCAAGGGAGAAGGAGAGGTTGATGAAGATCCAGCAGCACGACGGCGTGGTGGTGGATGCAGGGCATCACAGTAGCAGGGCTTCACCTATACTACGCGAGAGAGACGTAACGGGGAGAGAGGGAGGCGCCAGGGGCTGTGGTATGAAGTCCCTCCTCTCCCCCACTATATATAGGAGGGACAAGGGGGGGTGGTGCGCAGCCTAGGAGATCTGATCTCCTAGGTGCGGCGGCCAGGGGAAGGATTCCCTCCCCCCCAAGGCACCTAGAGGTGCCTTCCACCACTTGGACTCCTCCCCATGGAAACCCTAGGCGCATGGGCCTAGTGGGGCTGGTTCCCTTGGCCCATGTAGGCCAAGGCGCACCCCCTACAGCCCATGTGGCTCCACGGGACAGGTGGATCCACCCGGTGGGCCCCCGGGACCCCTCCGGTGGTCCTGGTACAATACCGATAACCCCGAAACTTGTCCCGATGGCTGAAACAGCATTTCATATATATAATTCTTTACCTCCGGACCATTCCGGAACTCCTCGTGACGTCCGGGATCTCATCCGGGACTCCGAAAAACATTCGGGTTTCTGCATATACATATCTTCATAACCCTAGCATCACCGAACCTTAAGTGTGTAGACCCTACGGGTTCGGAAGACAAGCAGACATGACCGAGACGACTCTCCGGTCAATAACCAACAGCGGGATCTGGATACCCATGTTGGCTCCCACATGTTCCACGATGATCTCATCGGATGAACCACGATGTCAAGGATTCAATCAACCCCGTATGCAATTCCCTTTGTCAATCGATATGTTACTTGCCCGAGATTCGATCGTCGGTATCCCAATACCTCGTTCAATCTCGTTACCGGCAAGTCACTTTACTCGTACCGTAATGCATGATCCCGTGACCAGACACTTGGTAACTTTGAGCTCATTATGATGATGCACTACCGAGTGGGCCCAGTGATACCTCTCCGTCATACGGAGTGACAAATCCCAGTCTTGATCCATGTCAACCCAACAGACACTTTCGAAGATACCCGTAGTCTACCTTTATAGTCACCCAGTTATGTTGTGACGTTTGGTATACCCAAAGCACTCCTACGGTATCCGGGAGTTACACGATCTCATGGTCTAAGGAAAAGATACTTTGACATTGGAAAACTCTAGCAAACGAACTATACGATCTTGTGCTATGTTTAGGATTGGGTCTTGTCCATCACATCATTCTCCTAATGATGTGATCTCGTTATCAATGACATCCAATGTCCATAGTCAGGAAACCATGACTATCTGTTGATCAACGACCTAGTCAACTAGAGGCTCACTAGGGACATGTTGGTGTCTGTTATTCACACATGCATTACGATTTCCGGATAACACAATTATAGCATGAATAAAGACAATTATCACGAACAAGGAAATATAATAATAATGCTTTTATTATTGCCTCTAGGGCATATTTCCAACAGTCTCCCACTTGCACTAGAGTCAATAATCTAGTTACATTGTGATGAATCGAACACCCATGGAATTCTGGTGTTGATCATGTTTTGCTCTAGGGAGAGGTTTAGTCAACGGATCTGCTACATTCAGGTCCGTATGTACTTTACAAATTTCTATGTCTCCATCTTGAACATTTTCACGGATGGAGTTGAAGCGACGCTTGATGTGCCTTGTCTTCTTGTGAAACCTGGGCTCCTTGGCAAGTGCAATAGCTCCAGTGTTGTCACAAAAGAGTTTGATTGGCCCCGACGCATTGGGTATGACTCCTAGGTCGGTGATGAACTCCTTCACCCATATTGCTTCATGTGCTGCCTCCGAGGCCGCCATGTACTACGCTTCACATGTAGATCCCGCCACGACCCTCTGCTTGCAACTGCACCAGCTTACTGCCCCACCATTCAAAATATACACGTATCCGGTTTGTGACTTAGAGTCATCCAGATCTGTGTCGAAGCTAGCGTCGACGTAACCCTTTACGACAAGCTCTTCGTCACCTCCATAAACAAGAAACATTTCCTTAGTCCTTTTCAGGTACTTCAGGATATTCTTGACCGCTGTCCAGTGTTCCTTGCCGGGATTACTTTGGTACCTTCCTACCAAACTTACGGCAAGGTTTACATCAGGTCTGGTACACAGCATGGCATACATAATAGAACCTATGGCTGATGCATAGGGGATGACGCTCATCTCTTCTATATCTTCTGCCGTGGTCGGACATTGAGCTGAGCTCAATTTCACACCTTGTAATACAGGCAAGAACCCCTTCTTAGACTGATCCATATTGAACTTCTTCAATATCTTATCAAGATATGTGCTTTGTGAAAGACCTATGAGGCGTCTCGATCTATCCCTATAGATTTTGATGCCTAATATATAAGCAGCTTCTCCAAGGTCCTTCATTGAAAAACTCTTATTCAAGTAGGCCTTGATGCTGTCCAAGAGTTCTATATCATTTCCCATCAAAAGTATGTCATCTACATATAGTATGAGAAATGCTACAGAGCTCCCACTCACTTTCTTGTAAACGCAGGCTTCTCCATAAGTCTGCGTAAACCCAAACGCTTTGATCATCTCATCAAAGCGAATGTTCCAACTCCGAGATGCTTGCACCAGCCCATAAATCGAGCGTTGGAGCTTGCACACCTTGTCATCATTCTTAGGATCGACAAAACCTTCCGGCTGCATCATATACAATTCTTACTTAAGGAAACCATTAAGGAATGCCGTTTTGACGTCCATTTGCCATATTTCATAATCATAAAATGCGCCAATCGCTAACATGATTCAGACGGACTTCAGCTTCGCTACCGGTGAGAAAGTCTCATCGTAGTCAACCCCTTGAACTTGTCGATAACCCTTAGCGACAAGTCGAGCTTTATAGATGGTCACATTACCATCCGCGTCTGTCTTCTTCTTAAAGATCCATTTATTCTCTATGGCTCGCCGTTCAACGGGCAAGTCAGTCAAAGTCCATACTTCGTTTTCATACATGGATCCTATCTCGGATTTCATGGCTTCTAGCCATTTGTCGGAATCCGGGCCCGCCATCGCTTCTTCATAGTTCGAGGGTTCACCGTTGTCTAACAACATGATTTCCAAGACAGGGTTGCCGTACCACTCTGGTGCGGAACGTGTCCTTGTGGACCTTCGAATTTCAGTAGGAGCTTGATCAGAAGTATCTTGATCATTATCATTAACTTCCTCTCTAGTCGGTGCAGGCACCTCAGGAACATTTTCTTGAGTTGCGCCATTTGCCGGTTCAAGAGGTAATACCTCATCAAGCTCTACTTTCCTCCCACTTACTTCTTTCGAGAGAAACTCTTTCTCTAGAAAGGACCCATTCTTGACAACAAAGATCTTGCCTTCGGATCTGAGGTAGAAGGTGTACCCAATAGTTTCTTTTGGGTATCCTATGAAGACACATTTTTCTGACTTGGGTTCGAGCTTTTCAGGTTGAAGTTTCTTGACATAAGCATCGCATCCCCAAACTTTTAGAAACGACAGCTTAGGTTTCTTCCCAAACCATAATTCATACGGTGTCATCTCAACGGATTTCGACGGAGCCCTATTTAAAGTGAATGCGACAGTCTCTAAAGCATAGCCCCAAAAAGATAGCGGTAAATCGGTAAGAGACATGATAGACCGCACCATATCCAATAGAGTGCGATTATGACGTTCGGACACACCGTTACGCTGAGGTGTTCCAGGCGGCGTGAGTTGTGAAACTATTCCACATTTTCTTAAGTGTGTGCCAAATTCGTGACTCAAGTATTCTCCTCCACGATCTGATCGTAGAAACTTGATTTTCCTGTCACGTTGATTCTCAACCTCACTCTGAAATTCCTTGAACTTTTCAAAGGTTTCAGACTTGTGTTTCATTAAGTAGACATATCCATATCTACTCAAGTCATCAGTGAGGGTGAGAACATAACGATAGCCACCGCGAGCCTCAACACTCATTGGACCGCACACATCAGTATGTATGATTTCCAATAAGTTGGTTGCTCGCTCCATTGTTCCTGAGAACGGAGTCTTGGTCATTTTACCCATGAGGCATGGTTCGCACGTGTCAAATGATTCATAATCAAGAGACTCTAAAAGTCCATCTGCATGGAGCTTCTTCATGCGTTTGACGCCTATGTGACCAAGGCGGCAGTGCCACAAGTATGTGGAACTATCATTATCAACCTTACATCTTTTGGTACTCACATTATGAACATGTGTAGTAATACGCCCGAGATTCATTAAGAATAAACCATTCACCATAGGAGCATGACCATAAAACATATCTCTCATATAAATGGAACAACCATTATTCTCAGATTTAAATGAGTAGCCATCTCGAATTAAACGAGATCCCGATACAATGTTCATGCTCAAAGCTGGCACTAAATAACAGTTATTGAGGTTTAAAACTAATCCCGTAGGTAAATGCAGAGGCAGCGTGCCGACGGCGATCACATCAACCTTGGAACCATTCCTGACGCGCATCGTCACCTCGTCCTTTGCCAGTCTCCGTTTATTCCGCAGCTCCTGCTGTGAGTTACAAATATGAGCAACGGCACCGGTATCAAATACCCAGGAGTCACTACGAGTACTGGTAAGATACACATCAATTACATGTATATCAAATATACCTTTGGCGTTGCCGGCCTTCTTGTCCGCTAAGTATTTGGGGCAGTTCCGTTTCCAGTGACCCTTCCCTTTGCAATAAAAGCACTCCGTCTCAGGCTTGGGTCCATTCTTTGGCTTCTTCCCGGCATCTTGCTTGCCGGGCGCGGCAACTTCCTTGCCGTCCTTCTTGAAGTTCTTTTTACCCTTGCCTTTCTTGAACTTAGTGGTTTTATTGACCATCAACACTTGATGCTCCTTCTTGACTTCTACCTCCGCTGATTTCAGCATTGAGAACAACTCAGGAATGGTCTTTTGCATCCCCTGCATGTTGAAGTTCATCACAAAGCTCTTGTAGCTTGGTGGAAGCGACTGGAGGATTCTGTCAATGACCGCATCATCCGGGAGATTAACTCCCAGCTGAGACAAGCGGTTATGCAACCCAGACATAGTGAGTATGTGCTCACTGACAGAACTATTTTCCTCCATCTTACAGCTGAAGAACTTATCGGAGACTTCATATCTCTCGATCCGGGCATGAGCTTGAAAAACCATTTTCAGCTCTTCGAACATCTCGTATGCTCCATGTCTCTCAAAACGCTTTTGGAGCCCCGGCTCTAAGCTGTAAAGCATGCCGCACTGAACGAGGGAGTAGTCGTCAACACGTGTCTGCCAAGCGTTCATAACGTCTTGGTTCTGTGGGACGGGTGGATCACCTAGCGGTGCTTGTAGGACATAATCTTTCTTGGCAGCTATGAGGATGATCCTCAGGTTCCGGACCCAGTCCGTATAGTTGCTGCCATCGTCTTTCAGCTTGGTTTTCTCTAGGAACGCGTTGAAGTTGAGGACTACGTGGGCCATTTGATCTACAAGACATAGTGTAAAATATTTTAGACTAAGTTCATGATAATTAAGTTCATCTAATCAAATTATTAATGAACTCCCACTTAGATTAGACATCCCTCTAGTCATCTAAGTATTACATGATCCGAGTTAACTAGGCCGTGTCCGATCATCACGTGAGACGGACTAGTCAACGTCGGTGAACATCTTCATGTTGATCGTATCTTCTATACGACTCATGCTCGACCTTTCGGTCTTCTGTGTTCCGAGGCCATGTCTGTACATGCTAGGCTCGTCAAGTTAACCCTAAGTGTTTTGCATGTGTTCCGAGGCCATGTCTGTACATGCTAGGCTCGTCAACACCCGTTGTATGTGAACGTAAGGATCCATCACACCCGATCATCACGGCGTGCTTAGAAACGACGAACTTTAGGAACGGTGCACAGTTAGGGGAGAACACTTCTTGAAATTGTTATGAGGGATCATCTTATTTACTACCGTCGTTCTAAGTAAACAAGATGCAAAAACATGATAAACATCACATGCAATCAAATAATAAATGTGACATGACATGGCCAATATCACATAGCTCCTTTGATCTCCATCTTGGGGCTCCATGATCATCTTGTCACCAGCTTGACACCATGATCTCCATCATCATGATCTCCATCATCGTGTCTCCATGAAGTTGCTCGCCAACTATTACTTCTACTACTATGGCTAACGCATTTAGCAATAAAGTAAAGTAATTTACATGGCGTTTCTCAATGACACGCAGGTCATATAAAAGAATAAAGACAACTCCCATGGCTCCTGCCGGTTGTCATACTCATCGACATGCAAGTCGTGATTCCTATTAAAATAGCATGAACATCTCATACATCTCATATAGATCATTCATCATTCATCACAACTTTGGCCATATCATATCACAAACCACTTGCTGCAAAAACAAGTTAGACGTCCTCTAATTGTTGTTGCAAGTTTTACGTGGCTGAATTAGGGTTCTAGCAAGAACGTCTTCTTACCTACGTTAAAGCCACAACGCTATTTGTCAACTTCTATTTACCCTTCATAAGGACCCTGTTCATCGAATCCGCTCCAACTAAAGTGGGAGAGACAGACACCCGCCAGCCACCTTATGCAACTAATGCATATTAGTCGGTGGAACCGGTCTCACGTAAGCGTACGTGTAAGGTTGGTCCGGGCCGCTTCATCCCACAATACTGCTGAAGCAAGAAAAGACTAGTAACGGCAAGAAAGTTGACAAATCTACGCCCACAACTAATTGTGTTCTACTCGCGCAAGAAGAACTACGCATAGACCTAGCTCATGATGCCACTGTTGGGGAACGTTGCAGAAAACAAAAATTTTCCTACTCGTTTCACCAAGATCATCTAGGAGTTCATCTAGCAACGAGTCATTGGATGCATCTACATAACTTTGTAGATCGCGCACGGAAGCGTTCAAAGAACGGTGATGATGTAGTCGAACACGACGTGATCCAAATCACCGATGACCAAGTGCCGAACGGACGACACCTCCGCGTTCAACACACGTACGGGACGGGAGACGTCTCCTCCTTCTTGATCCAGCAAGGGAGAAGGATAGGTTGATGAAGATCCAGCAGCACGACGGCGTGGTGGTGGATGCAGGGCGTCATAGTAGCAGGGCTTCGCCTATACTACGCGAGAGAGACGTAACGGGGAGAGAGGGAGGCGCCAGGGGCTGTGGTATGAAGTCCCTCCTCTCCCCCACTATATATAGGAGGGCCAAGGGGGGGTGGTGCGCAGCCTAGGAGATCTGATCTCCTAGGTGCGGCGGCCAGGGGAAGGATTCCCTCCCCCGCAAGGCACCTAGAGGTGCCTTCCACCACTTGGACTCCTCCCCATGGAAACCCTAGGCGCATGGGCCTAGTGGGGCTGGTGCCCTTGGACCATGTAGGCCAAGGCGCACCCCCTACAGCCCATGTGCCCCCCCGGGACAGGTGGCCCCACCCGGTGGGCCCCCGGGACCCCTCTGGTGGTCCCGGTACAATACCGATAACCCCGAAACTTGTCCCGATGGCCGAAACAGCATTTCCTATATATAATTCTTTACCTCCGGACCATTCCGGAACTCCTCGTGAAATCCGGGATCTCATCCGGGACTCCGAACAACATTCGGGTTTCTGCATATACATATCTTCATAACCCTAGCGTCACCGAACCTTAAGTGTGTAGACCCTATGGGTTCGGGAGACAAGCAGACATGACCGAGACGACTCTCCGGTCAATAACCAACAGTGGGATCTAGATACCCATGTTGGCTCCCACATGTTCCACGATGATCTCATCGGATGAACCACGATGCCGAGGATTCAATCAACCCCGTATGCAATTCCCTTTGTCAATCGATATGTTACTTGCCCGAGATTCGATCGTCGGTATCCCAATACCTCGTTCAATCTCGTTACCGGCAAGTCACTTTACTCGTACCGTAATGCATGATCCCGTGACCAGACACTTGGTCACTTTGAGCTCATTATGATGATGCACTACCGAGTGGGCCCAGTGATACCTCTCCGTCATACGGAGTGACAAATCCCAGTCTTGATCCATGTCAACCCAACAGACACTTTCGGAGATACCCGTAGTCTACCTTTATAGTCACCCAGTTACGTTGTGACGTTTGGTATACCCAAAGCACTCCTATGGTATCCGGGAGTTACACGATCTCATGGTCTAAGGAAAAGATACTTTGACATTGGAAAACTCTAGCAAACGAACTATACGATCTTGTGCTATGTTTAGGATTGGGTCTTGTCCATCACATCATTCTCCTAATGATGTGATCTCGTTATCAATGACATCCAATGTCCATAGTCAGGAAACCATGACTATCTGTTGATCAACGACCTAGTCAACTAGAGGCTCACTAGGGACATGTTGGTGTCTGTTATTCACACATGCATTACGATTTCCGGATAACACAATTATAGCATGAATAAAGACAATTATCACGAACAAGGAAATATAATAATAATGCTTTTATTATTGCCTCTAGGGCATATTTCCAACAAGGAGCCCCCCTGCTTGATGGAATAGCTGGCGTTGTCGAGTCTAGAAAAATGTTTTGAGTCATTTAGGAATTATATATCGGAGAGTTTAGGAATTCTTTTTACTCCCTAGTCCCTTCATCGCTCTGGTAAGGCATCCTGACGTAGAGTTTTGACTCTTGTCTTCTCAAATTTCACTAAATTTTTTTTAGGATCACGCGTGTATCTTGGAATCGTTCCGATCGATTTGTGACGAGAACATTGTTCTTGGTGCCTCCTGTCATTTAGGGGTTGTGGCAGTGTCCCGGAGAGTTGAGCTCCAAGGTGTCGTCGTCACAATTTTATCGTTGCAGTTCTGGAATACCTGAGTTTAGTTTCGCCGACATCGAAAATCTCTTTTATGCAGTTGTTGGTGAGATAACCTCGACGCCACCCAGTACTGGGGCGGGAGTTCGGGAGTATTGCCATAACTTGTATAACAGATGCTTTTCGAAGGTTGAGGTAGACGATTTCTGAAGTTTTTCTCGGTTATGTGTTGAAGGATGGATACAGCTGGATGTAGGATTTGCTAGATTTGGGTGAGATATTATGCTTCCCCTGTATCCCCAACACCTGATTGCATAACCGGAAAGGTTCGGGAGTTTCATAGGTGGGAATGCTTGTAGCTCTAGTTCTTCTTCCACGGATATTTGGTTCGAGATTGGGTGATCCTTACCGAGTATTCGTTCTTGTTCCGTACCTTGTTGTTGTTTTTTCTTCTACCTCAATTCTAAGTGGCTTCTCAATTTATGGATATGTGACCATTTCAATTGGAATGCATTCGTTCATTTTGTTCGGATGTGAAGACTATATGTTGCAATTTCAACCCGTTTGATTCAGCTTCAATATTTGTCTGTCAATGTGCTAATGGATGTCAACCTGTTCAGGATGGCTCCTCCAACGTGCACGACTCTGAATCCTAATCCGCCACGACCACCTCCACCTCCAGAGGCATGGCAAGCTGTGATGGCTGCTACCAATGCAAACACGCAGCTGATCATGCAACTTCTTCAAGAGCGCAACCAAGGGAACCAGGGCCAAGGCAACAATTAGAATCACTTTGCTACACTCAACCAGTTCCTTGCTAACCAGCCAAAGACCTTCAGCAATTGTGTTGAGGCAACAGACGCTGATGATTGGCTCGTGGACATATGCAAGCATTTCGAGTGCAGTAACGTCAGGCCTGAGGACTTTGTCAAGTTCGCTTCCTTCCAACTCAAAGACCAAGCTGCAGAATGGTTTCAGTAGTACAAAGATTTCAGAGGAGGTCGTGTGATTACCTGGGATGAATTCCGTCAAGACTTCAAAGCTCATCATATTCCTCAGAGCGTGGTTGAAAGCAAGCATGAGGAATTCCGCAACCTAAAGCAAGGCTCTATGTCTGTCTATGAGTACAACAAGATGTTTCAGAAGCTCGCCCGTTTTGCTAAGCAGGACGTCCCTGACGAGAAGAGCATGATATATCAGTTCAGGGGTGGTCTTAGAGAAGAAATCCAGCTAGCTCTCGTTCTCTTTGAGCCCAAGAGGTACGATGAGTTTTACAACATGGCAATGAAGCAAGAGACTGCTCAACTGAAGTGCGATGCTTCCAAGAAGTGAGTCAGAGATGCTACTCCTTCTTCCTCAACTCAAGTGGCTAAGCAGCAGAAGTATTGGCTTCCTCCTCCTCTGTTCCGTCAGCCTTATCAGCAGAAGAGCAAAGGTGGCAGTGCATCTTCCCACCCACCCAACCCTGGCTTTCAGAACAAGACTTCGTCTCAAGCTCCAAGATCATGTGCTCCGTATCACCGTCCGCTTTCAGAGGTCACATGCAACAAGTGCCAACAGAAGGGTCACTATGCCAACAAATGCTTCAATCAGAGGCGTCTCCCTCCTCCTCCTCCTCCTGTGAGATCGGCAAGTACAGCTGTGGTCAAGCATAACCCCAAGCACGCCAAGGTCAACTTGCTGAATGCAGCTCAGGCAGAGGACTCGTCAGATGTTATCATGGGTAACTTTCCAGTTAACTCTGTTCCTGCTAAAGTTCTTTTTGAAACTGGTGAATCGCATTGTTTCATGTCAAGATCATTTATTTCCAAGCATGACTTCGTTTCGCAAATGTTGGGTAAACCTATGGGAGTGGTTTCTCTGGCTAAGTCTATGAGGGCTACTTCAATAGTCCTGGATGTTTCTATCATGTTGGGTGATTTCAAGTTTCTGGCTTCTCCAATGGTCCTTGGTAACTCGGATATTGATCTTATTCTCGGAATGGATTGGCTTTCTAAGCACAAGGCTCAGCTTGATTGTGCTGCTAGGCAGATTCATTTGACTCATTCGTCTGAGGATGTAATTGTCTTTGCCGCTAATGACGATACCATCCGTCTGTTTTCTCTCAATGAGAAGGGTGAACTGGATGCCATCTCTCAAATTCCAGTCGTTTGCGAATATCAAGATGTCTTTCCATAAGAGCTTCCAGGAATGCCTCCGCACCGGCCAGTTGAATTCGTCATTGATCTTGAGCCTGGCACGGAACCTATTTGCAAACGTACTTACAAGCTTGGACCTGAAGAGTTGAAGGAGCTGAAGAAGCAACTCGATATTTAAGAGCGAATGGGCCTCATCCGACCTAGTTCTTCTCCGTGGGGTTGCGGAGTTCTTTTTGTGAAGAAGAAGGATGGAACAGACCGACTTTGTGTTGACTATCGTCCATTGAACAAGAAGACTATAAAGAACAAGTACCCACTTCCCAACATCATTGAGCTGTTCGAACAACTCAAAGGTGCTCAAGTATTCTCCAAGCTTGATCTCCGTATGGGCTATCATCAGATTCAAATCCGTGAGCAAGATATTCCCAAGACGGCGTTCAGAACAAGCTATGGTTCATATGAATACACTGTCATGTCTTTTGGCCTCGTCAACGCTCCGCCGACTTTCTCTCGCATGATGAACTTCATCTTCAATGCCTACACAAATGACTTCGTCTTGGTCTACCTCGATGAAATTCTAGTCTTTTCGAAGAACAAGGAAGATCATGCCAAGCACTTGCGTTTGGTGCTCGATAAGCTCAGGGAACATCAGTTCTACGCCAAGTTCTCAAAGTGCGAGTTTTGGCTCGATGAGGTTCTCTATCTTGGGCATATCATCTCTGCCAAGGGCATAGCAGTTAATCCTGAGAAGGTGTCTGCAATTGTGAATTGGGAACCACCTCAGAACGTGAAGCAACTCCGCTGCTTCCTTGGTCTCGCAAGCTACTGTCGAAGGTTCGTTGAGAACTTTTCAAAGATCGCGAAGCCTCTTTCAAACCTTTTCCAGAAGCACGTGAAGTACGTTTGGTCTCCGGAATGTGACATCGCTTTCAACACCCTGAAAGAGAAATTAGTCATTGCTCCAGTTCTGACTCCTCCTGATGAATCCAAACCGTTCAAGGTCTTCTGCGATGCCTCTCTTCAAGGCCTTGGTGCAGTGTTGATGCAAGAGAAGAAAGTTGTGGCTTATACCTCTCGCCAGTTGAAGCCCAACGAGAAGAACTACCCCACTCATGACCTCGAGTTGGCGGTAGTTGTGCATGCTCTTTTGACTTGGAGACATCTCTTATTGGGAAGAAAAGTGGACATTTTCACTGACCACAAGAGTCTCAAGTACATCTTCACTCAGCCTAATCTCAACCTCAGGTAGACTCATTGGGTCGAAATGATTCAAGAGTATAATCCGAGCATCAAATATACTCCAGGCAAGGCCAATGTGATTGCTGACACATTGAGCAGGAAGGCTTACTACAACAGTCTGATTCAAAAGCCTTACCAACCCGAGCTTTGTGAAGCTTTTCGCAAACTCAATCTGCAAGTTGTTCCTCAAGGTTTCCTCGCTAACCTTCAAGTCTCTCCTACATTGGAAGATCAGATTTGTGAGGCTTAACTTCTTGATGCTATGGTGAAGAAGGTGAAGATTGGGATTGCTAAGAGTCAACCCAAGTACAAGTGCTATCGCCTTGATGACAAGGATACTCTCTTCTTCGAGGATCGCATTGTTGTGCCTAAAGGTGACCTTCGTAAAGTCATTATGAATTAGGCTCACAATTCACTCCTCTCCATCGACCCTAGGAGTACGAAGATGTACCAGGACCTCAAGTAGACTTATTGGTGGACTCGAATGAAGCGCGAGATTGCTCAGTTCGTGAATGAATGTGATGTCTGCAGAAGAGTGAAGGCAGAACACCAACGACCAGCTGGTCTCCTCCAACCTCTTGCCATTCCAGAATGGAAGTTTGACCACATTGAGATGGACTTCGTGACTGGGTTTCCAAAGTCCAAGCGTGGCAATGATGCTATATTCGTTGTCATTGACAAACTCACTAAAGTGGCTCACTTTCTGCCTATCAAAGAGTCTATCACTCCAGCTCAATTGGCGGAGCTGTATACCTCTGAGATTGTCTCTCTGCACGGCATTCCACAGTTGATCTCTTCAGACCGTGGAAGCATCTTTACCTCCAAGTTTTGGGATTCTTTTCAGAAGGCCATGGGCACCAACATCCGTTTCAGCACAGCTTTCCATCCTCAAACTAGCGGTCAAGTCAAGCGTGTCAATCAGATTCTCGAAGATATGCTCAGGGCTTGCGTTATCTCCTTCGGTATGAAGTGGGAAGATTGTCTTCCATATGCTGAATTCTCCTACAACAACAGTTTTCAAGCAAGTTTGGGCAAGGCCCCATTTGAAATTCTCTATGGCAGGAAGTGCCGTACTCCTCTTAACTGGTCAGAGACCGGTGAACGTCAACTTCTTGGAAATGACTTGATCACCGAGGCAGAGGAAATGTGCAAAGTCATTCGTGATAACCTCAAAGTAGCGCAATCGCGCCAGAAGAGTTACTATGATAGTAAGCATCGTGATTTGGCTTTCGAGATCGGAGACCATGTTTACCTCCGTGTCTCTCCAATGAAAGGTACTCGTCGCTTTGGTATCAAAGGGAAGCTTGCCCCTAGATACGTGGGGCCTTTCAAGATCGTCAGCAAGAGAGGCGATCTCGCCTATCAACTCGAGCTTACTTCAAACTTTTCAAATGTGCATGACGTGCTCCATGTCTCTCAGCTCTGCAAGTGCTTCAAGACTCCTGACCGCACCGTCAACTTCGAAGACATTAATCTCCAAGAAGACCTCTCTTATCATGAGCACCCCGTTGCTATTCTTGAAGAGACTGAACGCAAGACTCGCAATAAGTCAATCAAATTCCTCAAAGTCAAGTGGTCACACCATTCCGACCGTGAAGCTACCTGGGAACGCGAGGATCACCTCCGTTCTGAGTACCCGGCGTTTTTCCAGTCCTAGATCTCGGGACGAGATCCTTTCTTAGTGGTGGAGTGTTGTAACACCCCGGATGTAATTTACCTTATATGTATCCCAACTCTTGCCGTTTCCGGCGCTAAGTTATTTTATTTTCCTCGGGTTCGGGTTTTTGTCTCCGTGTGTTGTTGCTTTTGTCATGCATCTCATATCATGTCATCATGTGCATTGCATTTGCATACGTGTTCGTCTCATGCATCCGAGCTTTTTCCCCGTTGTCCGTTTTGCATTTTGGCGCTCCTATTTCCTCCGGTGGTCCTTTCTACCTCTTTTCGTGTGTGGGGGTTAAACATTTCCAAATTGGACCGAGACTTGTCATGCGGCCTTTGTTTACTACCGGTAGACTGCCTGTCAAGTTTCGTACCATTTGGACTTCGTTTGATACTCCAACGGTTAACCGAGGGACCGAGAAGGCCTCGTTTGTGTTGCAGCCCAACACCCTTCCATTTTGGCCCAAAACCCACCAAGGACCCTTCCATCATCTAGAGCATTCGATCAGAATCGCGTGGCCAAAAACCGCACCTCATTTGGAGCTTCCTAGCTCCCTCTACCTCTATAAATAGACCCTCCTCTGAAATTTTCGGGTCTTCTTCCCCCTAACCCTAGAAAAACCGCTCTGCGCCGCCGGACAAGTCGCCGCCGCCAATCAGGGCGCGCCACGTGGCAGCGCGCGCCCCACTTCGCCGCCGATCCCGCGCGGGCCCGCTCGGCCCGTGGCCGGCCCCCGCGGCCCGGGTCTCCGCCGCCGCCGCCCGGGGCTTCTTCTTCCGCCCGCCGCCGCCATCCGCGCGCCTCCGCCGCCTGCGCCACGCCCCGCCACCGGAACCTCACTGCGCCGCCGTTCTTACTCCTCGCCGGCCTCCGTGCTTCGCCCTGCCTCCTCGCGTCTTCCTCCGGCCGCCGCCCGAGTCGCCGGTGCCGGCCGCCACCTCCACCGTAGATCCGGCGACCCGCGCCGCCCGCTCCAAGCTCCGGCCTCCTCCCCGCACTCCGGCGAACTCTCCGGTCACCTCGGTTCGCATTCCCGCCGAATCTAGATCCGGTGCTATAGTAAACCCTAGGGTTGATTTTTGCCTCTCTCTAAGTCCCAAGTTTTTCCATATTTTAGCATTGTTCATCGCATCATAACTCCGCATCCGTAGCTCCGATTTGCGCGTGTAGGATATCAAAATGTTCGGCTCAGAGAGTACGTCATTTCATATCTTTGCATCATTTTCATTTGAGCTCATCTTGTTGCCCGAAATTCTGTTGGAAGAGGGCTATATGATAAAATTGCCAGATCTGTTTCATCAAATAGCTATTTGTCATTTTTGCCATGATTAATGTGTGCATGATATGCTCCTGAGCTCTACATGAGTTTTGTTATATGCCATGCCATCTTTACAGAGGTGCTTACCATGTATTTTTGTGATATGTGTGGTGACTAGCACAAGCTTGCAAAGTAGTGCATTCGTTAATGCTGATTTCAGGGACTTAGAATTTCTCTAAGTCCTTGTTCTGATTTCTGTCAATATGCCATATGTTCTTGTTGTTTCCTAGTGATCCGTGCCTCTTTTGAGGATGATCAGTAAGGATGATTTGTTAATATTGTGGTGATCTATCCATCCATGTCTTTGTTTAAAATTATGGAGCAACCTAGCTTGAGTCAATCGAGCTCTACTTTTGCTATTTCGTGAATCCTGGCAGATTGTTGACTTGTTAGCGATTTTGCCGAGGATGTTGCCATTGATCCGTGCATTCTATGTTGTTGTTCTTGCCATGTCTAGCTTCTATGATATTTATTCTTGATGGGTGTATGCTTAGTTGGTCATGCCATGCTCTGTAGTGAGTGCATCGAGCTTGTGAACATGCCTACTCGTTAACAGATTTGCATGCTCCAGTTTTTCACTAAGTCTGTAATCTGATTATGTTTTTGCCATGTTCACATGCTTGCAATTGTATTTTCTGATCCCTTTTGTCTCAAGGTCACTAAGGGACTTTTTTTAAGTGTTTGAGTAGCTTGATGCCATTCCTTGCTTTTCCATGTTAAGTGCCTGCAGTATATAGTTTTCATGCTCCTAAGTGTGCTACCTGATGTTAAATTCCAGACTTGTGTTAATTTCACTAAGTCTGAAACCTGTTATCATTTGCAGTTTTGCCATGCTTGTTTGAACCTGTTAATGGATGAATTGGGCGTAGCTCAGTGTTCATATTTTGTAAAGCATTATGAGTGGATCCCTGCCATTTATTTTGTTGTCATGTTTGATTGTTGTAGCATATTTATCTTGATGCTTTTAGATGGCTACTTGCTATTTATCACAGACCGGCGCCATATTTGTTTTGCTTGCCATTTCCAAACCGTGCATCCGATTCCGGTGATCATTATATCGATTTCAACCGAAATCACATCACCTTTCCAGTGGGACTCTTGGATTTCCAAGTTGAGCTAGGTTCAATCATTCCTTGTCAAATCTTGCATATGCATCAGATATCGCATCCCGCATAGCATACCATGTTTGCATCATGTTGTTCGAGCATTGCACGTGGTTGATTGTGTTCCTTTTTCTTGTTTGTCTTGTTTGGGTAGAGCCGGGAGACGAGTTCGCTAATGAGGAGCCCGTTGAGTTTGCTTACGAGGATCAAGTCAACTCTGGCAACTTTGCAGGCAAGATGATCATACCCTCGAAATCACTTCTATCTTTGCTTGTTAGATGCTCGCTCTTTTGCTATGCCTATGCTACGATGCCTACCACTTGTTTATCATGCCTCCCAAATTGCCATGTCAAACCTCTAACCCACCTTGTCCTAGAAAACCGTAGTTTGGTTATGTTACCGCTTTGCTCAGCCCCTCTTATAGCGTTGCTAGTTGCAGGTGAAGATTGGAGATCGGTCCTTGTTGGAACATTGTTTATTATTGGGATATCACTATATTATCTTGTTACCTTAATGCATCTATATACTTGGTAAAGGGTGGAAGGCTCGGCCTTATGCCTAGTGTTTTGTTCCACTCTTGCCACCCTAGTTTCCGTCATATCGGTGTTATGTTCCCGGATTTTGCGTTCCTTACGCGGTTGGGTTATAATGGGAACCCCTTGACAGTTCGCCTTGAATAAACTCCTCTAGCAAGGCCCGACCTTGGTTTTACCATTCGCCACCTAGCCTTTTTCCCTTGGGTTTCACGGATTCAAGGGTCATCTTTATTTTTAAACCCCTGGGCCAGTGCTTCTCTGAGTGTTGGTCCAACCCAGAGCACCGTGCGGGGCCGTCCCTTGGCAACTTGGGTTACGTTGGCTCCTGTACGCTTAGCTCATCCGGTGTGCCCTGAGAACGGGATATGTGCAGCTCCTATCAGGATTTGTCGGCACAGCGGGTGGTCTTGCTGGACTTGTTTTACCATTGTCGAGGATGTCTTGTAGAACCGGGATGCCGAGTCTGATCGGAATCTCTCGGGAGAAGGAATATCCTTCGTTGACTGTGAGAGCTTGTGATTGGCTAAGTTGGGACTCCCCTGCACGGATTTGAACTTCCGAAATCCGTGCCCGCGGTTATGGGCAGATGGGAATTTGTTAATGTCCGGTTGTACATAACTTGAAACTTAACTTAATTAAAATGAATCAACCACGTGTGTAACCGTGATGGTCTCTTCTCGGTGGAGTCTGGGAAGTGAACACGGTGTTGGAGTAATGCTTGACGTAGGTTGTTCTAGGATCACTTCTTGATCATAGTTTTTCGTTCGTGCTTTGCCTTCTCTTCTCGCTCTCTTTTGCGAACAGGTTAGCCACCATATATGCTAGTTGCTTGCTGCAGCTCCACATATTACCTTGCCTTACCTATAAGCTTAAATAGTCTTGATCGCGAGGGTGCAAGATTGCTGAGTCCCCTGACTCACAGTTTACTTCCAAACCAGATGTAGGGATCGATGATACCGCTCCTGACGATGCGCTTGAGCTCAAGTGGGAGTTTGATGAAGACTCTCGCCGTTAGTATGTGTCTTTCCCTGATGATCAGTAGTGGTGCCCAGTTGGGGCGATTGGGGACCGTGTCACTTGTTGGGGTGATCTTTTATTTTGGTACCGTAGTCGGACCATGAGTGTATTGGATGATTGTAATGTTATTCATGTATTTGTGTGACGTGGCGAGTGTAAGCCAACTATGTATCTTTTCCCCTATTATCTATTTACATTGGGTTGTTGTGAAGATTACCTTACTAGCGACATTTGCTTTCAATGCGGTTATGCCTCTAAGTCGTGCTTCGACACGTAGGAGATATAGCCGCATCGAGGGCGTTACAGTGTCTTAAGGTGTTATTCTAGTACGAACTATATGATAGATTGAACGGAAAGAATAGCTTCGTGGTATTTTACTATGGACTATTGAATAGATCAATCAGAAAGGATAACTTTGAGGTGGTTTCGTACCTTACAATAATCTCTTCGTTTGTTCTCCGCTATTTAGTGACTTTGGAGTGACTCTTTGTTGCATTTTGAGGGATAGTTATATGATCCAATTATGTTATTATTGTTGAGAGAACTTGCACTAGTGAAAGTTTGAACACTAGGCCTTGTTTCCTAGCATTGCAATACCGTTTACGCTCACTTTTACCACTTACTACCTTGCTGTTTTTATATTTTCAGATTACAAAAACCTATATCTACCATCCATATTGCACTTGTATCACCATCTCTTCGCCGAACTAGTGCACCTATATAATTTACCATTGTATTGGGTGTGTTGGGGACACAAGAGACTCTTTGTTATTTGGTTGCAGGGTTGTTTGAGAGAGACCATCTTCATCCTACCTCTCCCACAGATTGATAAACCTTAGGTCATCCACTTGAGGGAAATTTGCTACTGTCCTACAAACCTCTGCACTTGGAGGCCCAACAACGTCTACAAGAAGAAGGTTGTGTAGTAGACATCACAGTAGCCCGTGGAGGGGTGGTTGAACAGGACCCTGTGGAGAGGGCTGGTTGAACTGTAGCCGGTGGAGGAGCGGTGGAGGCTGGATGAACATGACCCCGTGGATGAACAATAGCCGGTGGAGGAGCGGTGGAGGCTGGATGAACATGAGCCCGTGGATTGACAATAGCTGGTGGAGGCAGGAGGGAGACGCGGTGGATGAACAGTCGCAGGTGGAGGCTGGAGGAGGTCGATGGTGGATGAACAGTAGCCCGTGGAGGCTGGAGTGAGGCAGTAGACGGTGGATGAATAGTAGCACGTGGAGTCCCATTTTGCGATACGCCACACCCCTCCCGATGAATAGGACCCCCATTTCGACCGCAAGAGGTCGAACAGAAGTCCGTTTCCTCCGTTTTGCGGTACGCCACACCCCTCCCGATCAACAGGACCCAGTATCAATCGTAGGAGGTCAAAGAGAAGTCTGTTTCCTCTGTTATGCGGTACTCTAGACCCCTACCGGTGAACAGGATCCTGTTTCGACCGTAAGCGGTCGAACACAAGGCCGTTTCCTCCGTTCTGCGGTACGCCAGGCCTCGTTTCGGCTGTTCCGTCCAAGCCGGTTGGCTCCCGATGAACACGATACATTCCGTTGCCTCCCAATGAACATGACCACGCAGTTTATCCATTCCGACCCAGCCGGTTCGCTGCCGATGAACAGGACGCAGTCGCTGCTCTCCGTTGCCATCTCCATGTACTCGAGCCCTAGTCGTACGTATGCGTGAGTAGGCGTTCGAGACCTCACCCATATGTACGTATGTGGCCGTATTTACTTTCTTGCACCCTGGCTATACGTACGTGTACATGCTACGCCCGTGCCTCTACTACGACACGTGCCTCCCTTACTCAGGCACAGTTCATCGCTGCAGCCTGTAAACAGACCGATCGACCAGTATGTACATAAACGTTCACGACCAGAATGACAATGCTACATACGCTTCGGCCAGTGGGTCCCGACTGTCAGGGAGGATAAGTAGGCACTTCCTTGCATGCGAAGTTATTGCTGGTGGGTCCCAGCTATCAGGGGGATAATCATTTTTTGCCCATAATATGGACGCACTTCCTCGCGTCGAAGATGTAGCTGTTGGGTCCCAGTAGTCAAGGGGAAACATTTTTTTCGCGAAATACAGTGGCCCATTGAAGTCGCTTGAAGCTACGTCGGTATTTCCCCAAAGAGGAAGAGATGATGCAGCACAGCGGTGGTAGGTATTTCCCTCATATATGAAACCAAGGTTATCGAACCAGTAGGAGAACCAAGGAACACAACGCAAATAACACATGCACACAAATAACAACTACTCGCAACCCGATGTGTAAAAGGGGTTGTCAATCCCTTTCAGGTAGCGGCACCCCAAGATCGGCAAACAGACGTGAGAGAGTTGTAAATATTGATAGATCGAGTGCCAAATAAAATAAATTGCAAAAAGGTATATTTGTATTTTTGGTTTAGTAGATCTAAAAAAGGCAAATAAAATAGATTGCAAAGGCAAATAATATGAGAAAGAGACCCCGGGGCCGCAGGTTTCACTAGTGGCTTCTCTCGAGAAAAATAGCAAACGGTGGGTAAACAAATTACTGTTGGGCAATTGATAGAACTTCAAATACTCATGACAATATCCGGAAATGATCATTACATAGGCATCACGCCCAAGATTAGTAGACCGACTCCTGCCTGCATCTACTACTATTACTCCACAAATCGACCGCTATCCAGCATGCATCTGGTGTATTAAGTTCATGGAGAAATAGAGTAATGCAATAAGAACGATGACATGTTTTGGACAAGCTCTATCTATGTAGAGATAGACACCATCATTTTATCCTTAGTAGCAACTATACGTATGTGTTGGTTCCCCTTCTGTCACTGGGATCAAGCACCGTAACATCGGACCCACTACAAAGCTCCACTTCCCATTGCAAGATAAATAGATCAAGTTGGCCAAAAAAACCAAATATCGGAGAAGAAATATGGGGCTATAAGCAATCATGCATAAAAGAGATCAAAGAAACTCAAATACTTTCATGGATATGAAAAGATAGATCTGATCATAAACTCAAAGTTCACCCGATCCCAACAAACACACCGCAAAAGAGTTACATCATATGGATCTCCAAGAGACCATTGTATTGAGAATCAAAATAGAGAGAGGAAGCCATCTAGCTACTAACTACGGACCCGAAGGTCTACAAAGAACTACTCACACATCATCGGAGAGGCACCAATGGAGGTGGTGAACCCCATCCGTGATGGTGTCTAGATTGGATCTGGTGGTTCTAGACTCTGCGGCGGCTGGAATCGATTTTCGTTGACTCCCTTGGGTTTCTAGAATATTGGGGTATTTATAGAGCAAATAGGCGGTCTGTGGGGCACCCTAGGTGGGCACAACCCACCAGGGCGTGCCTGGGCCTCCTGGCGCGCCCTGCTGGGTTATGCTCTCCTTGGAGCACCCCCCAGGCGCAACCTTGGCCCATTAGGTGTCTTCTGGTCCATAAAAAATCTCCGTAAAGTTTCGTGGCATTTGGACTCCGTTTGGTATTTATTTTCTACGATGTAAAAAACATGAAAAAAATAGCAACTGGCACTTGGCACTATGTCAATAGGTTAGTACCAAAAAAGGATATAAAATGACTATAAAATGATTATAAAACATCCAAGATTGATAATATAATAGCATGGAACAATCAAAAATTATAGATACGTTGGAGACGTATCAGCATCCCCAAGCTTAACTCCTACTCGTCCTCGAGTATGTAAGTGATAAAAACAGAATTTTTGATGTGGAATGTTGTCTATCATGTCGTATCATATTTCTTTTCTTTATAGCATGGACATTTGGACTTTTATATTGTTCAAAGCAATAGTCTAATTTTGACATGATAACTTAAATACCCAAGCATATCAACAAGCAACCATGTCTTTCAAAATATCAATGCTAAAATAAGCTATCCCTAGCTCATCATGCTCAATCATTGATCCATTCATGAAACACACTCGCATATTAACTACACCCAATGCTCAAGTATGATCATAGTGCCTCCTAGTTGGTGCTTTATAAGAGAAGGTGGAGACTGAAATTGAAAAAAAATTGCAAAAAATAAAAGAAAGGCCCTTCGCAGAGGGAAGTATGGATTTGTAGAGGTGCCAGAGCTCGAAGCGAAAAACTTAGAGATAAGAAACATTTTCGGACGTGTATCCATCCTACCAATGAAAACGACTTAGAGTTCCCAACACTTTCCGTACTAAATATATCATAGGCGGTTCCCAAACAGAAAATATAGTTTATTCCTTTTTCCACCATACTTTCACTTTTCGTGGCTAACCGTATCCACGGGTGCCTTCCATACCAACACTTTCCAAGGAATTTATTATTTGACAACATAAATTAAATTCATTTTTCATTTCGGCATTGGGCATCCCTAATACCTTTGCCTTACTCTCATGCAATAACAAGTGAATAAACACTCATCGTGAGAATAACACATCCAGCATGGAAAATATTAGCCACCCCTCACCGCTCCGCGAGCGAAACGAACACACAAAAGAGAAGTTTATTTTGAAAATTAGAGATGGCACATGCAAATTTTCTTAGAACGGCAAAAGAATACCGCATATAGGTAGATATAGTGGACTCGTGTGGCAAAAACTGGTTTAAAGGTTTTTGGATCCACAAGTAGAGTAGTGTGGGTCGGTCAGGCCTATGTGGTAGCATAGCCGGCCACGAGAGGCAGGAGCAGGCAGCACGACTGACGCTGGTTTGGGCGGCTGGGGCAAGAAGACGAGAGGTTGAAGAAGCTCTACGACCGTTGGATCGACATCGTACGGTCACTGGATCTAGAATCGTTCATATTGACTAAGTTGACAAAGCCCTCCGTCTGCGTCAGTAGGCCCACAAGTCAGCCTCCCACTATGGTGGGTCCCAGCTAGCAGGGGGGCATTCATTTTTTGTGCGTAATAAGGAGGCACTGCCTTGCGTGCGAAGATATAGTTGGTGGGTCCTAGCTGTCAGGTGGAGGAACGCTTTTTCACAAAATATAGAGGCCCTTCCGGTGGGTGCCAGCTGTCAAGTGGAGGAATCATTATTTTGCGCGTAATAAGGAGGCATTTCCTTGCGTGCAACCATGGACCCAGCTGTTAGCCTCTCCACGTACAGTCCTCTTCTGATGGATGTCATTCGTTGACTGCGTTGACCACGCCGTGCCGAGAGCACCTGGGCGGTGGACGACGGCGAGGCCTAGGAAGGGAACGACGCGGAGCCAGGGAAGACTCGGCAGTTGTTTCCCACGCGGAGGGGGGTACGAGGGTTTATTGGTTCATCTACCATCGTTGGAGAATAACAACACGTGTGGGTGAGCAGAGGGATGGCCAGGCCAGCGATGGGAGTAGGGTGGGGCGGTGAGGCCTGCGCGACAGCACAACCGGCCATGGGAGGAGGGAGCAGGCAGTCCCGCCGGCGCTTGTTTGAGCGGCTAGAGCAGGAAGATTAGAGATTGAAGAAGCATGACAGACGTTGGATGGACATCCAACAATCACTGCTCTCGTGTGTTGACTAAGTTGACACGGCGTTGCGTGTGCGTCAACCTTTTTTTAGAAAAGCGTATGCGTCAACCTATAGTAGGCGCACAAGTCAGCCTCAAATCTATGGAAAACAGCATACAACCCATCTGCCATTATTTCTAATAATTTACAGCCCATTTGCTAATTCTTAAGGTTTTTTGGAGCCCATATTCTTTATGTTAGCATTACAACCCATATTGTGGCCACAGTTAAAAAATTATATGAAATTTTGCATATTTCGGTGTGGTCCGAACTGTTTTTAATCCCGAAGTTTCTAGTCACATCCAAACTAATTTTAAGAATAAATTTATATCAATATAAAATCCAACAAATTGTCCATGCATAAAAATCAATGGAATTTAAAATCTCGAAATGAAAAAAAGAAATTTGAAACTAGTTGCCAGTTTGATGTGTTTTACAAATGTACAACCCATTTCTCATTACCAATAGCCCATTTTCTAGGCCAGCCGAATGAAGCTCTCCTCATCTTGAAAGATTTGCAGCCCAACGGGGCTGACAAAGCGACCTACTTGACAAAGCACAAAAAAACTGGGCTAGCCATTTTTAGAAATAAAAAAACTACTGGGTTGGTCTTGTGGTAAACATAAAAGAAAAGGCTAGCTAGACAGGCCAGAGTGCCCCGCACAGCCTAGTTGATACCCTGCTTCCGGCTCAAAAACAAAAATAATTGGCCGAGCTGCTGGGTCCCTGGTGTCAGCCGCTCGTTGTGCAATTCTCTCGTTTATTGACTATGTTGACAATGGCATGGGACCCAGATGTCAGAAATCCATTAGGAGGAACTATTTTTTGCTTGAAATAAGGAGGCACTTGCTTGCATACTAGCATGACCTTGGTGGGTCCCTGTTGTCATCCTCTCCAGGTACAATCATCTCTTGATTGTGTATGTGTCAACCTGGTAGGCCCAGAAGTCAGCCTCTAAACCCGCGGCAGACAAATACAACCCATTTTAAAAAATAACAACCCATCCCATACGTTCAAACAGAAAGTTGAACATTCAGAGCAAAGTAACAGGTCTGATCCAGATATAGAGTACTGAACTTCCATGTTGACAACCATCATAGCCAAGTTAACTATCTACTCCCACTAATACTCTAGTAGTGTACAAGTACTAACTTACTCTTAGCTAACTAGACAATGCCGGCCGCCATCTGCGGTACACGCTAAACACCGGCACCGACGTCCTCTTCCTCGCCTCAGACTTGCTAGAAGTGCGATGGGGCACATTGCTCGCGTGCGTTGGCCCTTTCCATGCCGGCGTGGTCCACCGAAGCTTCGGCTTCTAAGCAGGAAACCCACTTGATGAGCTGGTAGTAAAATTCAGCGTCACGAACGTGTGCGTGCCCGACAGCCTCCAGGGCTATTTGCCAGGCACCAGCCTCCACGTAGTCGGCCCAGTTGTGGGTGCTCTGCTCGTGACTCAGAGCTTCGATGCACTGCTGCTCCATGCCCAGCTAGCGGTGCTAATCGGTGATACGCTGCTCCTCCGTCAGGCGGTCGCGCTCCAACAAGTCCTCATACTCCACATTGCCATCTAAAGACTGATAGAATGCCTCCTCCCTCCGTCCGCTTTCTAGTGAAAAGCCGAACACTAGTTGCGGCGCTGACCGCCTCCGGCGTCGCCTATTGCAAACAGGTGTGGTCATGACGGACGTGGTGAGAGCGAGGATAAGTGGCGAACGACATCAAGCTAGTGGGGGCTTATGAGGATAGGGCGAGTTGGGTGATGGTGCCACCGGAGAACGTCGGGAACCAGTAATTATAGGCGGAAGGTAGGTGAACCAGCGTGTCACGGGAAACGCGATGGTCATCGTGGTCATCGGAATTCAACACATAAGTAGGCATGGCTTAGCGTGCCAGCTTGCCGTGGAAAACTAGAAAAACTGAAATTATGACTGTGCCATCCCATCCCGTCCTGTCTGTGCTAGATCGCACGTCGGCCTGACGAGTGTGCTTGATTCATCCAGATGAGGTACGTGCATGATCCGCTGGTTATTCGCGTTGGATAGAGTCGGTCGGATAGTGTATGTGTAGGATCGCAATAGCGGATGAACGTCCGATGGGAGATAAGTGAAGGAAATATGCCCTAGAGGCAATAATAAAGTTGTTATTTATATTTCCTTATATCATGATAAATGTTTTTTATTCATGCGAGAATTGTATTAACCGGAAACTTAGTACATGTGTGAATACATAGACAAAACAGAATGTCCCTAGTATGCCTCTACTTGACTATCTCGTTAATCAAAGATGGTTAAGTTTCCTGACCATAGACATGTGTTGTCATTTGATGAACGAGATCACATCATTAGGACAATGATGTGATGGACAAGATCCATCTGTTAGCTTAGCTTGTTGATCGTTCAGTTTTATTGATGTTGCTTTCTTCATGACTTATACATATTCCTTTGACTATGAGATTAGGCTATTAAACATCATAATGTAACTAGGTGATTATAAAGATGCTCTACAGGTGTCTCCGAAGTTGTTTGTTGAGTAGGCATAGATCGAGATTAGAATTTGTCACTCTGTGTATCGGAGAGGTATCTCTGGGCCCACTCGGTAATGCACATCACTATAAAGCCTTGCAAACAACGTGACTAATGAGTTATAGTTGCGGGATGATGCATTACGGAATGAGTAAAGAGACTTGCCGATTACGAGATTGAACTAGGTATGATGATACCGACGATCGAATCTCGGGAAAGTAACATACCGATGACAAAGGGAATGATGTACGTTGTTATGCAGTTTGACCGATAAAGATCTTCGTAGAATATATATCAGCCAAGATGAGCATCCAGGTTCCGCTATTTTTTATTGACCGGAGATGTGTCTCGGTCATGTCGACATAGTTCTCGAACCCGTAGGGTCCGCACGCTTAACGTTCTATGACGATTTATATTATGAGTTATTTGATTTGATGACCGAAGTTTGTTCAGAGTCCCGGATGAGATCACGGACAAGCTGAGGAGTCTCGAAATGGTCGAGAGGTAAATATCGATATATTGGAAGGCTATATTCGGACATCGGAATGGTTCCAAGTGATTCGCGTATTTTCTGGAGTATCGGAGAGTTACGAGAATTCGCCGGGGGAAGTTAATGGGCCTTATTGGGCTTTAGTGGAGGGAGGGAAGAAGGGCCACGAGGTGGCGCGCGCCTCCCCCTGCCCAAACCGAATTGGACAAGGGGTTTGGGCGCGGCCCCCTTTCCTTCTCCCTCTCCCTCCTTTCCTTCTTTCCTACTCCGAAAAGGAAAGGGAATCCTACTAGGACTTGGGAGTCCTAGTAGGACTCCCTACACTTGGCGCGACCCTAGGAGGGCCGGCCTCTCTCCCTCCCTCCTTTATATACGTGGGCAGGGGCACCACAAAGGCACTCCAGGATTTGTCTTAGCCATGTGTGGTGCCCCCTCCGCAGTTACACACCTCGGTCATATCGTCGTAGTGCTTAGGAGAAGCCCTACGCCAGTAACTTCATCATCACCGTCGCCATGCCGTCGTGCTGACGGAACTCTCCCTCGTCCTCAACTGGATCAAGTGCTCGAGGGACGTCATCAAGCTGAACATGTGCTGAACACTGAGGTGCCGTACGTTCGGTACTTGGAATGTGAACGCGTTTGACTACATCAACCACGTTACTAAACGCTTCCGCTTTTGGTCTACAAGGGTACGTGTACACACTCTCCCGTCTCGTTATTATGCATCTCCTAGATAGATCTTGCGTGATCGTAGGAATTTTTTTGAATTACTACATTCCCCAAAAGTGGCATCCGAGCCAGGTCTATGCGTAGATGTTATATGCACGAGTAGAACACAAATAGTTGTGTGCGATAATAGTCATACTACTTACCACCAACGTCCTACTTTGATTTGACGGTATTGTTGGACGAAGCGGCCCGGACCAACATTACATGACCGCGTTCATGAGACTGGTTCTATCGACATGCTTCGCACATAGGTGGCTGGCAGGTGTCTGTTTCTCCAACTTTAGTTGAATCAAGTTTGACTACAACCAGTCCTTGTTGAAGGTTAAAACAACACACTTGATGAAAAATCGTCGTGGTTTTGATGCGTAGGTAAGAACGGTTCTTGCTAGAAGCCCGTAGTATCCACGTAAAACTTGCAACAACAAAGTAGAGGACGTCTAACTTGTTTTTGTAGGGCTTGTTGTGATGTGATATGGTCAAGATGTGATGAGATATAAATTGTTGTATGAGATGATCATGTTTTGTTAAAGTTATCGGCAACTGGCAGGAGCCTTATAGTTGTATCTTTATTGCATAAGATGCAAGCGCCATATAATTGCTTTACTTTATCGCTATGCGATAGCAATAGTTGCAAGAGCAATAGTTGGCGAGACGACCATGTGACAACATGTTGATAGAGATCAAGATGATGGATATCATGGTGTCATGCCAGTGACGATGGAGATCATGACGATGCTTTGGAGATGGAGATCCAAGGCACAAGATGATGATGGCCATATCATGTCACATATTTTGATTGCATGTGATGTTTATCCTTTATCCATCTTATTTTGCTTAGTACAGCGGTAGCATTATAATAGGATATCTCACTAAATTTCAAGGTACAAGTGTTCTCCCTGAGTATGCACTGTTGCTACAGTTCGTCGTGCCGAGACACCACATGATGATCGGGTGTGATAAGCTCTACATTCACATACAAAGGGTGCAAGCCAGTTTTGCACGTGCAAAATACCCGGGTTAAACTTGACGAGCCTAGCATATGCGGATATGGCCTCGGAACACTGGGACCGAAAGGTCGAACGTGAATCATATAGTAGATATGATCAATATAGAGATGTTCACCATTGAAAACTACTCCATCTCACGTGATGATGAGACATGGTTTAGTTGATGTGGATCACGTGATCATTTAGATGACTAGAGGGCTGTCTATCTAAGTGGGAGTTCTTAAGTAATATAATTAATTGAACTTTAATTTATCATGAACTTTGTCCTGATAGTTTTTGCATATCTATGTTGTAGATCAATAGCTCGCGTATAGCTCCCTGTTTTATTTTTGCTATGTTCCTAGAGAAAAATAAGTTGAAAGATGATAGTAGCAATGATGCGGACTGGGTCCGTGATCTAAGGATTTTCCTCATTGCTACATAGAAGAATTATGTCCTTGATGCACCACTAGGTGACAGACCTATTGCAGGAGCAGATGCAAACGCTATGAACATTTGACAAGCTCAGTATGATGACTACTTGATAGTTTAGTGCACCATGCTTCACGGCTTAGAACCGGGACTTAAAAAACCGTTTTGAACGCCATGGAGCATATGAGATGTTCCAAGAGCTGAAAATGATATTTTAGACTCATGCCCGTGTTAAGAGGTATGAGCCCTCTGACAAGTACTTTGCCTACAAGATGGAGGAGAATAGCTCAGCTAGTGAGCATGTGCTCAGAATGTCTGGGTACTACAATCGCTTGAATCAAGTGGGAGTTAATCTTCCAGATAAGATAGTGATTGACATAATTCTCTAGTCACTATCACCAAGTTACTAGAACTTCGTGATGAACTATAATATGCAAGGGATGATGAAAACGATTCCCAAGCTCATCGCGATGCTGAAATCAGTGAAGGTAGAAATCAAGAAATAGCATCAATTGTTGATGGTTAAGAAGACCACTAATTTCAATAAAAAGGGCAAGGGAAAGAAAGGGAACTTCAAGAATGACAAGCAAGTTGTCACTCCCGTGAAGAAGCCCAAAGTTAGACCTAAGCCTGAAACTGAGTGCTTCTACTGCAAAGGAAATGGTCACTGGAAGCGGAATTGCCCCAAATACTTGGCGGATAAGAAGGATGGCAAAGTGAACAAAGGTACATTTGATATACATGTTATTGATGTGTACTTTAATACTGTACATAGTATCCCATGGGTATTTGATAACGGTTCAGTTGCAAAGATTTGTAACTCGAAAGAGGAGTTGCAAAATGAACAAATACTGGTTGAGGGAGAAGTAACGATGTGTGTTGGAAGTGATTCCAAGGTTGATAAGATCACCATCGCACACTCCCTTTACCTTCAGGATTATTGTTGAACCTAAAATAAATGTTATTTGGTGTTTTGCGTTGAGCATGAATATGATTGGATCATCTTTATTGCAATATGGTTATTCATTTATGTCAAAGAATAATTATTATTTTGTTTACATGAATAAAACCTTCTGTGGTCATACACCCAATGTGAATGGTTTATTGAATCTTGATCTTAGTGATACACATATTCATAATATTGATGCCAAAAGATGCAAAGTTGATAATGATAGTGCAACATACTAGTGGCACTGCCGTTTAGGTCATATTGGTGTAAAGCGCGTGAAGAAACTCCATGCGGATGGACTTTTGGAATCACTTGATTATGAATCATTTGATGCTAGCGAACCATGCCTCATGTGTAAGATGACTAAGACTCCGTTCTCCGGAACAATGGAGCGAGCCACTGACTTATTGGAAATAATACATACCGATGTATGTGGTCCGTTGAGTGTTGAGGCTCATGGCGGGTATCATTATTTTCTGATCTTCACAGATGATTTGAGTAGATATGGGTACATCTACTTAATCAACACAAGTCTGAAACATTTGAAAAGTTCAAAGAAATTCAGAATGAAGTTGAGAATCATCGTAACAAGAAAATAAAGTTTCTACGATCTGATCGCGGTGGCAAATATTTGAGTTACGAGTTTAGCCTTCATTTGAGAACATTGTGGAATAGTTTCACAACTCATGCCACCTGGAACACCACAAAGTAATGGTGTGTCTGAACGTCGTAACCATACTTTATTAGATATGGTGCGATCTATGATGTCTCTTACTGATTTACCGCTATCATTTTGGGGTTATGCTTTACAGACGGCTGCATTCACGTTAAATAGGGCACCATCTAAATCCGTTGAGATGACACCATATGAATTGTGGTCTGGCAATAAACCTAAGCTGTCGTTTCTTAAAGTTTGGGGCTGCGATGCTTATGTGAAAAAGCTTCAACCTAATAAGCTTGAACCAAAATCGGAGAAATGTGTCTTCATTGGATACCCAAAGGAGACAGTTGGGTACACCTTCTATCACAGATCCGAAGGCAAGATATTCGTTGCTAAGAATGGATCCTTTCTAGAGAAGGAGTTTCTCTGAAAAGAAGTGAGTGGGAGGAAAGTAGAACTTGATGAGGTAATTGTACCTTCTCCCTTATTGGAAAGTAGTTCATCACAGAAATAGGTTCAAGTGATTCCTACACCAATCAGTGAGGAAGCTAATGATAATGATCATGAGACTTCTAATTGAGTTACTACCGAACCTCGTAATTCAACCAGAGTAAGGTCCGCACCAGAGTGGTACGGTAATCCTGTTCTAGAGGTCATGTTACTTGACCATGACGAACCTACGAACTATGAGGAAGCGGTGATGAGCCCAGATTCTGCAAAATGGCTTGAGGCCATGAAATCTGATATGGGATCCATGTATGAGAAAAAACTGTGGACTTAGGTTAACTTGCCTGATGATTGGCAAGAAATAGAGAATAAATGGATCTTTAAGAAGAAGACTGACACTGACGATAATGTTACTGTCTACAAAGCTCGACTTGTTGCGAAAGGTTTTCGAAAAGTTCAAGGAGTGACTACGATGAGACATTCTCAACCGTAGCGATGCTTAAAGTCTGTCCAAGTCATGTTAGCAATTGCCACATGTTATGAAATGTGACAAATGGATGTCAAAACTGCATTCCTTAATGGATTTATTAAAGAAGAGTTGTATATGATACAACCGAAAGGTTTTGTCAATCCTAAAGGTGCTAACAAAATGCGCAAGCTCCAGCGATCCATCTATGGACTAGTGCAAGCATCTCAGAGTTGGAATATACGCTTTGATGAGTTGATAAAAGCATATAGTTTTGTACAGACTTGCGGTGAAGCCTGTATTTACAAGAAAGTGAGTGGGAGCACTACAGCCTTTCTGATAAGTATATGTGAATGACATATTGTTGATCGGAAATGATGTAGAATTTTCTGGAAAGCATAAAGAAGTGTTTGAAAGGAGTTTTTCAAAGAAAGACATCGGTGAAGCTGCTTACATATTGGGTATCAAGATCTATAGAGATATATCAAGACGCTTGATAAGATTTTTCATTGAGTACGTACCTTGACAAGATTTTGAAGTAGTTCATAATAGAATAGTCAAAGAAGGAGTTCTTGCCTGTATTGCAAGGTGTAAAGTTGAGTAAGACTCAAAACATGACAACGACAGAAAATAAAAAGAGAATGAAAGTCATTCCTTATGTCTCAGTCATAGGTTCTACAAAGTATGCTATGCTATGTACCAGACCTATTGTGTACCTCACCATGAGTTTGGCAAGAGGGTACAATAGTGATCCAGTAGTGGATCACTGGACAACGGTCAAAATAATCCTTAGTGGAATAAGGACATGTTTCTCGGTTATGGAGGTGACAAAAAGTTCGTTGTAAAGGGTTACGTCGATGCAAGCTTTGACACTGATCTGGATAAATCAAAGTCTCAATCTGGATACACATTGAAAGTTTGAGTGATTGGCTCGAGTAGCTCCGTGTAGAGCATTGTAGACATAGAAAATTTGCAGAATACATGCGGCCTTGAATGTGGCAGACACGTTGACTAAACTTCTCTCACAAAGCAAAACATGATCACTCTTTGGGTGTTAATCACATAGAGATGTGAAATAGATTATTGACTCTAGTAAACCCTTTGGGTATAGTCACATGGAGATGTGAACTAATCACATGAAGATGTGAACTATTGGTGTTAAATCACATGACGATGTGAACTAGATTATTGACTCTAGTGCAAGTGGAGCTGAAGGAAATATGGCCTAGAGGTAATAACAAAGTTGTTATTTATATTTCATTATAACATGATAAATGTTTATTATTCATGCTAGAATTGTATTAACCAGAAACTTAGTACATGTGTGAATACATAGAAAAAACAAAATGTCCATAGTATGCCTGTACTTAACTAGCTCGCTAATCAAAGATGGTTAAGTTTCCTGACCATAGAGATGTGTTGTCATTTGATGAACGGGGTCACATCATTAGGAGAATGATATGATGGACAAGACCCAGCTGTTAGCTTAGCATGTTGATCGTTTAGTTTTATTGCTATTGCTTTCTTCATGACTTATACATATTCCTTTGACTATGACATTATACAACTCCCGAATACCGGAGGAACACCTTATGTGCTATCAAACATCACAACGTAACTGGGTGATTATAAAGATGCTCTACAGGTGTCTCCGAAGGTGTTTGTTGAGTTGGCATAGATCGAGATTAGGATCTGTCACTCTATGTACCAGAGAGGTATCTCTGGGCCCTCTCGGTAATGCACATCACTATAAAGCCTTGCAAGCAATGTGACTAATGAGTTAGTTGCGGGACGATGCATTACGGAACGAGTAAAGAGACTTGCCGGTAACGAGATTGAACTAGGTATGATGATACCGATGATCGAATCTCGGGCAAGTAACATACCGATGACAAAGGGAATGACGTATGTTGTTATGCAGTTTGACCGATAAAGATCTTCGTAGAATATGTAGGAGACAATATGAGCATCCATGTTCCGCTATTGGTTATTGACCGGAGATGTGTCTCAGTCATGTCTACATAGTTCTCGAACCCGTAGGGTCCGCACGCTTAACGTTCGATGATGATTTATATTATGAGTTATGTGACTTAATGACCGAAGTTTGTTCGGAGTCCCGGATGAGACCACAGACATGACGAGGAGTCTTGAAATGGTCGAGAGGTAAAGATCGATATATTGGAAGGCTATATTCGGACATCGGAATGGTTCTGAGTGATTTGGGTATTTTTCGGAGTACCGGAGAGTTACGGGAATTCGCCAGGGGAAGTTAATGGGCCTTATTGGGCTTTAGCGGAGAGGTGGAAGAAGGGCCACGAGGTGGCGCGTGCCTACCCCCTGCCCAAACCGAATTGGACAAGGGGTGGGGGCGCGGCCCCCTTTACTTGCCCCTCTCCCTCCTTTCCTTCTTTCCTACTCCGAAAAGGAAAGGGAATCCTACTAGGACTTGGGAGTCCTAGTTGGAATCCCTACACTTGGCGCACCCCTAGGAGGGCCGACCTCTCTCCCTACCTCCTTTATATACGTGGGCAGGGGGCACCCCAATGGCACTCCATGATTTGTCTTAGCCGTGTGCGGTGCCCCCCTCCATAGTTACACACCTTGGTCATATCGTTGTAGTGCTTAGCTGAAGCCCTAGGCCGGTAACTTTATCATCACCGTCGCCACACCGTCGTGCTGACGGAACTCTCCCTCGTCCTCAATTGGATCAAGAGCTCGAAGGACGTCATCGAGGTGAACGTGTGCTGAACACGGAGGTGCCGTACATTCGGTACTTGGATTGGTTTGATCGTGAAGACGTTTGACTACATCAACCATGTTACTAAACGCTTCCACTTTTGGTCTACGAGGGTAAGTGGACTCACTCTCCCGTATAGTTGTTATGCATCTCCTAGATAGATCTTGCGTGATTGTAGGAATTTTTTTGAATTATTACGTTCCCCAACAATAAGGCATTTGCGAACATTTGTGCTGGCAGTTTCTTCAGATTCGCATGGCATTTTCTTCAGAACAGCATGTCAGTTTCTTCAAAGGTAGGCATTTTTATTCAAAAAACTGCCACTTCAGATCTTGCATCGCAACTAAAACTGCGACGAGCACATTAGTAGGCTAGCTAGTGATCGATCAGTAACTTGTAAACACTGAGCGAACAGAAATAAGGAACTATTAGTAACTTGTAAACACTGAGAATACGGAAATAAGGATCATGCTGGGCACAGTAGTAAGAGCCGATTCGTTTGAAATGTTCACACGAAACTCACATGCCTGACATTGTAATATGTTCACATTAGTAGCCCAAATTCACAACCAACTAGTTCGATTCCCATACATAATATCAAAATGTTAATGCATCTCAATGATTCACAGATCATATACAAATATGTAGCTCCAAAAGCAAAGATCTAGAAAAAACATCTGTTCTTCCTACTAATATGGATGCTTCTCTTGGCCAACATTCTGTACAGAGTGATAGACAAATTTGTTTGTGAAGTACACAATTCCCCAAGCCACCTCGCCCCCTATAAATATCGTCACTGCCGTCCCTCTCCTCCCCAAGCAACCCCGCCGCCCAAGTCGTCGTAGTCACTGCCGCCGCTTGCGCCGCCGCGGCCCGCTGCACTGCGCCGCCTCCCGCGCCGCACCGCCACTACCCTTGCTGCCTCCCGCGCCGCACCGTCGCCGCCCGTGCTACCGAGCCGCCGCCGCCGGTTTCCCTTCTCCGAACCGGTAAAACCGCAAAAGCCGCCCGGTTTTTTATGTTCGGTTTATTTTATTTAGATTGGTTTATTATTTAGCTTTTGTTAAATAGAGAGCGTTCACCCGATTCGTTCGATTAACGAACAAATTCGTTCGTTAGTTTCTGTTAAACGAACGTTCGTTAGATTTTTTTTAGTTTAATTTCCAGCTAGGGACCCATCCGTAATTATTTTTCATCATAGATTAGTCCCTGATCTTCAAACCCTCACTACTTTTTGCTCGTTTATCCAAATCTAGTGAAACCAACGCCAAAATCTTCGTCTTATTCCCCTTTGTCCAAATAAACAACTTGAACATGATTTTGAAAATTTAAAATTTGGTATCAAGAAGATTTGAATTTGAACTTCTTTTGATTGTAGTTTGAGTTTCGTAGGTCCGATTCGATTGATTCTTTTTGCAAATCGAAGCTCTTCACTTGGACTTTTTGTTTGAATCTTTTCTTTTGGTTTTACCATTGCATCTTATCCTTGGGTGCTTATGTATGCTATTGTTTGTTCACAATAGAGTTTCCGGAGTGCAAAGCTTGCTACTACGAATCTAGGGTTTTCTGATCATCAGCAAGGCAAGTAACACTTTGATCATATCCCCTTTATTAACCAGTTTTTATGCATTAGCTTCAACCATCAAACATTGCATGAGTAGGACTTTGATAACATGTGGGTATTGGGAAGTAGTTGATGAGGTAGGAACCTATTGTCTTATATCAAACCCCGGGTATTACTACGTTATGATTGCATTACTTTTCTATGCTCATAGACGTGGATTGGTATGTGAGATTCATGAAAGATGAGTTATTTATAACTAAGGGAAACTTAAGGTGGCTACTTTAATACACATCTGGGTGGATTGGTTGGGGGCACCTGGAGCAATCCAGTGTTGTCCTAGGATATCCCGGAGTACCCGTGTGATCATCCTATGGTTTCCCACCCAGGCTCAAAAGGATCATAAGGTCATTCATGGTAGAAACTTCCGTGTGCAGCCACAAGCCATTATGGGCTCTGGCATATATAGTTGAGTATGTTGTGTGACCTCTTTCAGTGGTAGGCTAGCAGATGTAGGGGATGTAGGTGGTACTGTCTACCCAGAGTACAGAGTTAATGCTTCAGAAAGACTATGTCTCGATCTTCCGATCATGCATGTGGTCGAGTCTTGTGGGGAAAAGTGCGCAAACCTCTGCAGAGTGTAGAAACTAATCATGGTTAGCCATGTCCCCGGTTATGGACATCTTGACTATCTGGTACTTGAATTATTGAGTTGATCTCATCACTTTGCTTAATGAAATTGTTGGGTTATAATTATTATTTTGGGATTGAGTTGGAGGAACCTTCTCAATAATGTCATAAACTTTGTAGTTAAATAAAATATGTTCCTTTGTTGTAGGAAAAAAATTAGCTTTATGCAAATGATAACTGTTGAGCCTCCACCAGCGAAATATGCATGTAGTGATAGTTGTTATTTTGTTCATTGCTCTATAGTGTTATCTTGCCAGCATATTTCATGTGCTAACCTACACGGCTGCAACGTATCATGTTGCAGAATTTTCAGACGAAGAGTAAGGTACGACAGGTCGTTGTTATGCACTCAGTATTGCCGTGGAGTTGGATGGACTCATTTATCTTTGATGCTTCCGCAATTATCTTATTTAGATGGCCTTCAGCCATATTATTTTAATAAGTACTCTTTCTGAGACACTCGATGTAATAAGTGTGTGATTGAACTCTGTTATAAATCCTCGAGTACTTTGTGTCAGCAATACCGATACAGGGATGAAACTTAAGCACAGAGACTACGGTCCATTGGGATCGGGTCGCTACATTAGAAAAACAGGTAGTAGCTTTCTTGCGCACATATCTGGGAAAGCTTGCCACACTTTATATATGTCCATACGTTAATGCAACCCCATTCAGATAGTACAAATATACACTAATCTAGTGGCTAGTGCAACAATAGAGTAATTTTTTTATTATGGGGTACAGTACAATGGTTTTACTGAACAGTTTTTCATAAGCTAGCACTGGAAGATTTCTATAAGCATTAACAATACAAAATGTAAAGGTAACAAGTTTCAACATTGGTATACTAGCTATGCAAGAGCATTAAAACAAATACAAAAGTCTGAAGGTAACTAGCATTATTAACTAATGACAGTATAAAAAATTGCAAACCATGTACCTTCAAGGTAAATATAACTTCTAACTCGAGGGAACAACCAGAGGAGGAGGTGCCCGCTCTTGACCTTTCCTATTGTCTTCATAATTTATTGTGCAGTTTAACCAAAATAAAATGACATCAGCGCCTTGGCATTTTGGTGACACTGTACAAAAAAATTTGACTTATCTCATGAAAGTGAGGTATGTAATCTATATGCATTAACAATGCAAAAATCTGAAGGTAGTAACAAGTTTCATCGTTGGTATACTGGCTGTGCAACAGTATTAGAATGCCTTAGCTGAAAAATCTTTAATACATCCACAATCAACAGCTACCCTGAAATAATCCAGTGACATTAAATGGTATTGCTTAAATTTATCGGTGGCATTAGACTGAGTGCGGCATTAGTTAATTGTGGCATCACTTTAGTAGTAGCATTTCTTGACTTTACCGCTGGCGTTATACTAACAACAAAAAAGTGGCAATAAGAGCATGGGAGGCCCATTTGGACAGTGGGCGCACCAGTACGATATACCTCCACGGACGCATAGAGCGGTGAGGGAGGTATGGTTGCCCAGAGCAACAAATATCCAAGCAACATATGTGGATTACGTCCCATTTTTGTTCTCTTTAGCCACCTTTTTCCTATGTGAGGACAACAAAATGATCGACCTAGTCATTCTGTATTGCGTTGTCATGCCTTTCTACCCTTTTCACCATTTTCAACCAAGAGACACGAGACTCATTCCTTAGCTACAGATTTTCCCCTTTTCAACAAAGATACGAGTTCGATGCCTAGTCTCTTGGACAGTACTTTCTCCCTTCCTTATTCGACCTAGACATGGATTAGTCTGCATGAAGTAGGGTTTCCTTTAATAGTGCAAATTAAGGTTTTCGTCTGCATGACCAGCAGAGCAAAGGATAGCAAATTAAAGATGGTGGGAGTGGGAAAATATCCACATGCAGCGACATGGTAGATGGGGCAATAGAACAAGGGTATGGTTCGAAAAGAGGTAGCATACCTGAGGATCAGCGGGAAGTGGCTTCGCTCGTGGTCTTCGTCCTCTGTACACACTATGGCAGCGAGCTTGGGGACGGAGTCCATCCCACGTAGGTGCTAGGTCTGAGAGGACGACCTTGTCGTTAGTGCATGACCTCGCTCACCGACGACGAGTGCGTCAATGCTGCACGTCCTTTCCTTCCCCAACGGATCTGTGACCACCATTGAGGAGGGAGAGAGAGGCCGTCTTTTTTAGATCTGGAGAGTGGGTGATAGTGTGAGAAGCAAGTGTTCAGCCCTTAGCAAGAAAGCGCTGAAGCTCCAGCCTATATATATTTTTTGATACTAGTACTAGAGGTGAAGTAATGGTAGAGTAGTTTATATTTTCTCTGCATAGAGTACCCATTAGTCGTGCTTCAAAACTGAACGGCACGCCATTAAAAAATAAAGTCAAGAACTAATGCGGCACCTCGGGCCAACGCAGCCAGATCGCATTTTGCATGAGAAATGACACACCATGTTTAGTTGACATGTGGTCCCGTTCCAACATGTCAGTGAGACGACGGTGAGTCCTTTTTGCAATTTCTGAACAGACATCTATATAGGCCGGGGCACCTCTTCGTGTACCGTGGCAACCGTCCATTGCCTCTTCGCCTTTCCCTCTCGATTTGGAACTGCTGTTGCACGCTCTTCCTCCCTCCTCCATTTTCCTTCACCCTTCCTTCTGCCATTGTTCGGTTGTCTTCTCCGTGGAGGGAACAGGCCGGAAATGACCCCGTTATTCTTGCCCTGATCTGAAAGATGACGTGGTGGAGGAACTCATTAATCGGTGCGATGTCATCACCTCGGCTAGCATGGCAGGTTCGTTCAAGACCATTCTCGACTGAACTAATAACATCATTACAAAGAACCCAAGGGTCCAGGAGCGATTTGATCTCCCCTCTCTTCTTCGCCGTGACCCTACTCACTGGCGCGCGGACGATGGAATCCTCGCCTTGTGCAAATTGTTGCTGCTTAATAATGATATGTGTGATGTTAAGATGCCATCACTTGAGGGTAAGGCTTGGGTAGGCGCAAATGGAGATTGGGTTGTTTATATTGGGTACTACTGCGAGTGGGAACTTGTGAATGTGTACACTCGTCACCGGGTTCCACTTGCAAAAATCTCAGACTGCCGAGAGGCTGAGCACACAGGTATTGTACGTACGTTCTTCTACGATCATGGTGATTGTCATCAACAGAAGATAGCAATTTGTCGAATTCCCAACCGCTCTTGGGGTTATAGCACTACTAGGGAAAAACCTAGCAGCAGCGCGGGTTTTGGGCCTATTAGTAGCGCGGGGGCCGGCGCTACAGCTAACGTATAGCAGCAGCGCGGGTGCCACCCGCGCTACTACTACGTCCGTTAGTAGTAGCATGGGTAAAAACCCGCTACTACTAACCCCCGGAATTTTTTTTTCGAATTTTTTGCGCGAATTTTCAAATTTTGAATTATTTTAACCTCTAATCTCTAATCACCCTCATCGCTGCTCAATTTAATCTCTAATCACCCCTCATCATTCTAAATCATCTAACTTCCCGGACGGTCACCCATCCTCTCACTACTCCAGCCTGAGCACGCTTAACTTTCGGGTTCTATTCTCCCTCGATTCCAAGTCTGTACTTGTTGTTTTCCTGACAATAGTAAGATGTCAATCCTATTAACCCTCGGGAGTTTAGCTTGAGCATGAAGTCACACATTGCGCTGTTTGAGTTTAAAACTATTGTCCTAAAATACAATAATTATTTAGTAACACTAATATTTCTTCAATAAGGAGTTTGACCACATTTTGACCAAAGTTTGACCACAGTTTGACCAGATTTGACCAAAATTCCAAAAAACTGAAATAATTATTTAGTACCACTAATATTCTTGAATAATTATTTAGTAACACTAATACTTCTTGAATAAGTAGTTTGACCACAGTTTGACCAGATTTGACCAAAATTAAAAAAAACTGAAATTTGAGCATAACTTTTTTTCCTTTTAGAATTTGAGGATTCTAAAAATTTGCAAACAGGCCATAGGCGGTCTCAATCGTATGCGGATTTTCGTGCTGAACATTTTGATATATTATACGTTTTTTTCTGACATCGTATGCAAAAGTTATAGCCGTTTTACATTTTCCCTACACTTTTTGCAAAACATGTCCAAATTTAAGTTTTTAAATTTCCTAACTAGTAGATGTAGTAACATAACAACATCTCGAAGGATTTTAATTTTTGAAACATTTTGACATATTGTACGTTTTTTTCTAACATCGTATGCAAAAGTTATAGCCGTTTTACATTTTCCCTACACTTTTTGCAAAACATGTCCAAATTTAAGTTTTTAAATTTTCCTAACTAGTAGATGTAGTAACATAACTACATCTCGAAGGATTTTAATTTTTGAAGTATTTATCATTTTCTTTTGCTTTTTACAAAACCGAAAAGGCGATCCACGGGGGGGGGGGGGGGGTAGAGTTTCAAAATGGGACCTTTTGTAGTAGCGAGGGATTTTACCCCTTGCTACTACTATGGCATGTCCCGGAGGGGCACGGTTGAGACCTCTTAGTAGTAGCGAGGGGTAAAAACTTGGTAGGGTTTATAACCCTCGCTACTACTATGGCATGGCCCAGGGGCACGATAGAGACCGCTTAGTAGTAGTGAGGGGTAAAACCAGCGCTACTGCTATCAACTTAGTAGTAGCGAGGGTTAAAAACCCGCGCTACTACTATGGCATGTACCGGGGGGCGCGGTAGAGACCGCTTAGTAGTAGCGAGGGTAAAAAACCAGTGCTACTGCTATCAACTTAGTAGTAGCGAGGGTTAAAAACCCGCTCTACTGCTACTTAGCAGCAGCGCCTGATTTTAAAGCGCGCTGCTGGTAAGATTCTGTGTATAGGCTTTTCCCTAGTAGTGTAGGAATGCTTGTGTTCTGATTATCTTCGACAAGCTTGTTTCCATCCTTCATACTTCGACTTGATGGATATTGCTCAAAAATCAGTTTCTATACACAGATGTGTACTGTGATGCAATTCAATACGAGGGTTTTGTGTTTGCTGCCACCACTCGTGGCACTGTTTTTGCATGGAATCCTGATGCTTTCGGTATGTTCGTCTTCCACCGTAAATATAATTGTTTCATCCACATGGATGCGGGTTAGCTAGTTTCCCTTTACTAATTAAGCTTCTTGTGTTTCCAAGGTCCTGTGAACATTCCACCACCTATACTTGAAAAAATTTATAACCAAGGGGGACATGACGATGGTGATGATCACGAGCATGAGGACGAGCAGGATCTATATACTTAGTGGAGCCTGGCAACTTACTCTGATGGATCACCTCTTCTTGTCTGTATACAGAGCACTTCTGATGTAATTAAGGAAGCAGGTGTTGTCTCCCATGGTCGCACTCTCTGGACCTATTCCAACATCCGTTGCAGGGTATTCGAGATGGATACTAGTGTGCTAGCGCCAACACCTTCTCCCTAATTTAGTATTGATAGTCTTGGAGGAAACTCGCTCTTCGTTGGAGAAAACTATCCAATGATGGTGAAAGGCGATCCAGCTGCTGTTGACACAACATTACTACCATTTATGAGAAGAAAATGTATCTATACCTCGGAGATTGCTATGGTTCCTGGTGTCTACTACGCAACCTTATTCTTGTGGACACGTGTTGGGCCTCCAAGAGCAGAGTTTTTTAGGACAGTAGCAATTTTCCCTCAAGTGGATTACCTAGGTTTATCAATCCGTGGGAGGTGTAGGATGAAGATAGTCTCTCTCAAACAACCTTGCAACCAAATAACAAAGAGTCTCTTGTGTCCCCAACACACCCAATATAATGGCAAATTGTATAGGTGCACTAGTTCGGCGAGGAGATGGTGATAAAAGTGTAATATGGATGGTAGAAATATATTTTTATAACCTGAATAAATAAAAACAGCAAGGTAGCAAATGGTAAACGGGCACAAAAATGGTATTGCAATGCTTGAAAATGATGCCTAGGGTCCGTACTTTCGCTAGTGCAATATCTCAACAATCCTAATATAATTGGATCATATAACCATCCCTCAACGTGCAACGAAGAATCACTCCAAAGTTCCTATCTAGCAGAGAACATAATAAGAAATTGTTTGTAGGGTATGAAACCACCTTGAAGCTATTCTTTCCGATCGATCTATCCAAGAGTTCGTAATAAAATAACACCAAATAATTTCAGATTCATAATACTCAATCCAACACAAGGAACCTCAAAGAGTGCCCCAAGATTTCTACCGGAGAAACAAAGACAAGAACGTGCATCAACCCCATGCGTATATTACCTCAATGTCACCACGGGAATCCGCGAGTTGAGTTCCAAAACATATATCAAGTGAATCAAAATAATACCCATTGTCACCAGGGGTATTCATATGCAAGACATATATCAAGTGCTCTCAAATCCATAAAAGTACTCAATCCGATAAAACGAAATCTCAAAGGGAAAACTAAATTCATCCCAATAAGATAGAGAGGAGAAAACACCATATGATCCAACTATATTAACAAAGCCCATGATACATCAAGATCGTGCCATCAAGAACACGAGAGAGAGAGAGAGATTAAACACATAGCTATTGGTACAAACCCTTAGCCCCGAGGGTGGACTACTCCCTCCTCATCATGGTGGCCGCCGGGATGATGAACATGGCCACCGGTGATGATTGCCCCCTCCGACGGAGTGCTGGAATGGGGTCTAGATTGGCTTTTCGTGTCTATAGAGGCTTGCCGCGGTAGAACTTCTGATCTAGGGTTTTTTCTGATGGTTTCTCTATTTATAGGATTTTTGGCGTTGGTTTCACGCTAAGATGGGCCTCAAGTTGAGCACTACCCACCGGGGAAAGCCGGGGCCACCAGGCGCGCCCCGGTGTCTTGTTCCCTACTCCTTCACCTTCTGGTCCTTCCATGAAGCTTTGTGGGTCTCTTTTGTTCCAAAACAAATCATCAAAAAGTTTCAGCTCACTTGGATAACTTCCATGTCTGCACAAAAAACAACACCACGGTAGTTCTGCTGAAAACAGCGTCAGTCCGGGTTAGTTCCATGCAAATCATACCAAAACCATATAAATTATTGTAAACATGGCATGAATACTTCATAAATTATAGATACGTTGGAGACATATTAGCATCCCCAAGCTTAATTCCTACTCGTCCTCGAGTAGGTAAATGATAAAAGAAATAATTTGTGAAGTGTGAATGCTAGCAAAGTGCACAAGTTTGATCAATGATAATTTCAAACACTTTTCCTAGCATCATAACATCAACTCTTTCTCGTAAAACTTTTCATGTTGATGTAGCAACCAATTCACATGTTAAGGTTCAAACAATGAATTCTCTTGAAACTAAACAACCTACATTCTTAGTCACCAAACAATTGCAATTCAACTTATTCAACAGAGTCTAAGTAAGAGCTCCACATACTCAATCATCATATAGTCTTCCATGATTGCTACTACGCAAAGCATATTCTTAGAACAAATGGCATCCATCGAACACAAAGAAAGATAGGGGCTTAATATTTCACCTCCCAACTCATTTATCATAGAGATAATTGTCACCAATAATAAATCATGATCAAATATATTTGACTGGTCATATGTGCCTAGATCTTTCCCCACCACATGATGCTTCCCAACTAGAGAATAATTGAGGTTTAATAGGGATGTATACCATTGACTCTTTGCATAAAAGTAAATACTGAAAAGTAAAAGATAGGCCCTTCACAGAGGGAAGCAGAGGTTGTCGTGCGCTTTTTATTTGGATGCCCAAGTTCTTAATGAAAAGGAACATCATGTTATTGCCCCTTATGATAGCAACCATTATTATGCAGTCTGTCACTTTTATTACTTTGTCATCACAAGTTCGTACAACGCTCTATTTTCCCTTACAATAAAAGATCAAACATATTTAGGAGCAATTTTTATTGCCCTATGCACCGATGACAACTTAGTTGAAGGATCTTATTCAATCCATAGGTAGGTATGGTGGACACTCATGGCAAGAAACTGGGTTCAAGGGTTTTTGGACGCACAAGTAGTATCTCTACTTAGTACGAAGTTTTGGCTAGCAAAAGAACCTACGCAAACACCACATGTTGGAGGATCCATGACAATATAACTTCTATGCAAATATACCCAAACATAACTAATTACATTGTATTCCTTGTCCAACTTCAACTAATTTGCTCAAGTTTGAAAATAATTAATGGGTATTCACAATCATAGAAGATGTCCAAGATAATATATTTGTATGTGAAAGTACTCTTCCTTATACTAATCATTCATGAATTGCTTGTATGACCAATATTGTGATTGTCAAGCTTCAAAAGATTTCAATTTCTAAACCCAATGTGAAGCTACTACTAGGAATGATATAAACATATAATTTCAACTTCATGATATTCAATTCATTCAACAATTTACTCATAGGATATAAGTGAAGCACAAGAGTAAATGAAAAGCTACTCCAAAAAATATAAGTGAAGATCAAGCGAGTAGTTATGTAAATGGGTAGATAATTGAGGACTCTCTCTTATTTAAAACTTTCAGATCTAAGTATTTTATTAAAACATCATGCAAAACAAAATAAAATGACATTTCAACAATAGCAAACATCATGTGAAGAAGCAAAAACTTAGGATCAACTGATACTAATGATAATTGTTGATGAAGAAAGGTGGGATACCTACCGGGCATCCCCAAGCTTAGATACTTGAGACTTATTGAAATATTATCTGGAAAACTTCATCCACACATGAAAGGATCGAGAAGAGGTGTCTAGAGGGGGGAATTAGACCCTCAATGAAGAAAAGTAGTAGTTTTTAATTTCATTAAGTTAAGGTGGAGTTTTAGCACAAGTTTAAACATTCACAATACATTTCAAGCAAGCATGGCAAAGAGTATATGAGCAACGGAAAGTAAAGCATGCAATTTGCGAGAATGTAAAGGGATGGGATTGGAGAATGCAAACACAATTGGAGACACGAAGATTTTTGGCGTGGTTCCAATAGGTGGTGCTATCGTACATCCACATTGATGGAGACTTCAACCCACGAAGGGTAATGGTTGCGCGAGTCCACGGAGGGCTCCACCCATGAAGGGTCCACGAAGAATAAACCTTGTCTATCCCACCATGGCCATCTCCCACAAAGGACATGCCTCACTTGGGTAGATTTTCACGAAGTAGGCGATCTCCTTGCCCTTACAAACTCCTTGTTTCAACTCCACAATCTTGACGGAGGCTCCCAAGTGACACGTAACCAATCTAGGAGACACCACTCTCCAAAAGGTAATAGATGGTGTGTTGATGATGAACTCCTTGCTCTTGTGCTTCAAATGATAGTCTCCCCAACACTCAACTCTCTCTCACTGATTTGGATTTGGTGGATAGATGATTTGGGTGGAAAGCAACTTGGGGAAGGCTAGAGATCAAGATTCTTGTGGTAGGATTGGAATATCTTGGTCTCAACACATGACTAGATGGTTCTCTCTTAGAAAATGAATGTTGAAAGTGTAGGAACATTCTGATGGCTCCCTCCACGAATGGAGGATGGGTGGAGGGGTATATATATAGCCTCCACACAAAATCTAGCCGTTACACACAATTTACCAAACTTGGTGGGACCGAATCGAGAAACTCGGTCAAACCAATTTGGTTCAAAATGTGAACGTTAGAGTTTTTGGTGGGACCGATATGATCAACTTGGTGGGACCGATGTGCTAGTGTTAGGGTAAAACGTCAACTTGGTTTAACCAATTACACAAACTCGGTGAGACCGATTTTGGTAATAAGCAAAACAGAGAGTTGGTCAAGCAAACTCGGTGGGACCAATTGCATATCTCGGTGAGACCGAAAGGATTGCAACAAGCAACAGAGAGTTTACAAGCCCATCTCGGTGAGACCGAGATCCCACCGGTGAGACCGAACTGATTAGGGTTTCTGGTAGTGGCTATGTCAAATGAACTCGGTGGCGCTGGATAGATCAAATTGGTGGGGCCGAGTTTGAGTTTTGATTTGGGACATATGTGGAAATGAGAAAGTGGTTGAGGGCTTTGGAGCATATCACTAAGCACTTTGAGCAAGCAAGCCATTAAGCAACACCTCATACCCTTTTAATAGTATTGGCTTTTCTTATGGACTCAATGTGATCTTTGATCACTAAAATGAAAATGTAGAGTCTTGATATCTTGCCAATCCTTGCCCTTAGTTTCTTGAAAGGGTTCCACATCCTCTTGTCCATGCCACTCCACCGTTGAACTCATCTGAAATATACTAGATGAAAATATTAGTTCAACAAGAGATATGTTGACATTGATTACCAAAATCACCCAGGGAGCACTTGGGCTTTCAATCTCCCCCTTTTTGGTAATTGATGACAATATACATCAAAGCTTTAGATAAACATATGAAGAATAACAAGTAAAGCCTTGGAAAGACATGTAACGTGCATAGTGTGGCACCCCGGCTCAGAGAAACTAGTGTACCTTGCATTGCCAGCCCAGAGATCTTGTCTTCTAGTAACACACAACATCTTGGTACAGAAAACAACCATTTTATTGATGCTAGCGGAACATAGTTCATATTACAACAAGTTGTGAGGCCAAGTGGCACACATGGTGCGGTTGAACAATATGTACATTATTTAATGAACACAAAGGGGGCCTCGATCATGACAACTACTCGGCAACGGAACGGCGACGTAGCGGAACTCCATAGCACAGGGACACCAATGTGGACACGATCTAGACTTGGAAAACACTCCGTTCCAATGAGACTTTCCTGAAATCTGGCATGACACGCCAGGTCAGTACATTGAATGTACTTGCAAGCTCACAACAAGCATAAACATAATGACAAACAATATGATGATATTAAGCAGGTTATCATCAATGCATGAACATACTAGTGATGCAGTGAATGAAATCTCGTGCCTCAAGTCCCTCGGACTTGCTTACCATACGGGTTACCTCGTAACCAAGCAGTGATCTTTCTCGGACCACAAACGGACCAACATCTTGGCCTTTAAACTGGTTACCTCGTAACCAAACGGTGATCTTTCTTGGATCACAAACTGACCAACAACTTGGTCTCCATAATCAAAAAGGTTTCTCAACCATCCTCTTCCCAAATGTGCAATGTTATTAACTTTAGTGTGCAAGATTATTTAAATGTTGACCCATGGTGCGACCTACTTTCGAGTGTGTCCGTAACCATGGACTCGACTCTATAGATTAAATACACTCTGCAGAGGTAGCGCACTGTACCCACACCACGGAATCCATGGCCTCGTACTCCCATTCGGGTTGACCAACGACATTCCGACAAAACCCTTCCATTGCCATGACACTCTCCCGGCCACTCCGACTAACTCCCCACTGGGCTAATTCATGGGTGGCCCCGTGTCTACCAAAGACACCAACGACCACCGTCGTGGCAAAAACATAAACGGTCACAAACGGGGACAAGGTACCATCACAACAACTGTCCCACAAGGTTATGTCTGCTTACTGGGCCAGGGCAACGCATGCCCATAACCTTCGCTCGTTGGAGGCACCGACCAGAGGCATGACAACGGACCGAATAAAGGCCTTCCCACAAAGGCAAATTTGGTTGCACTGGGGAAAAACTCGATTCAGTGGCACCATGACCCGATCAACGATATGTTCAAGTTGAGTTATTATCAAGTTCAACTTAAAGTAAAAATAACCGGTGTCATGATATGCCATGAAAATGCAATCATATAACATGCAGCACTTATCATAAAAATAATGGATCAACTATATCAATCACTAACCGTTCCTATCAGAAACTCATAACACTTTTCTTGTTATGTTTATTCAGCAAACTTAACCATGACAATAACTTAGTATAATTATTTTCTCACCCAAGAAAATATTAACCCAAAATAATTCTTTTTCATAACCAAATTATTTCTTCATAATCAAATATTATTTCTAATGACTTGAACTAACTTAGTTAGCTTTAACCTTCTGTAAACAAAACATATTAACATAAACAAGCATTCAACATAATAAACATATATTTATTTTAGTGATTTAAATGAATGAACTAAATCATTCATTCAAGTTGAAAAAAATCACAAATATTGCAATGGCACCATGAAAATGTTGCTATGGCTTGCCTTAGTGCAGATGAGGTTCACACTCCTCCTGGTGATCCTCAAGACAAGCTTCACCTTCTGAAAACAATTAAAAACTTAAAAAGAAAACATCAAGAAACACTATGAAATTCACCAGAAAATCTAGACAGCAGGCAAAGATCTCATTTTTGGCGAGCTGCTAAATATTTTCATAAAGAACCTAATGCAAAAAGAATCAATTCATTTGGACTTAGGGTTAAAACGTTGTGGCGGTTTGAAGCTCTCTGTTTAGATTTGAATTTGATTTAAATAAAAACATATCTAGGGGGGGTGACATCGAAGACGTAAACCCACGGGGCGCCACCACTCATACCGCTTCGGGTGCGGCCAGAGTGGCTGACAGCGGGCCCCACTGGTCAGGTGAGAGGGAGGGGGAGAGGGAAACAGAGCACGGCGAGGCTCGGCCGGAGCACACGCCAGCGAGAAGGGCATCTTGGCCGGGGCTAGAGGGATAGATCAAGAGAGGAGACCGAGACACACCTGCTCGTACCCGTAGATTAGCTAGGAGTGGTCGGACGGCGTCAGAACGAGCCTCTCCAGCGGTGGCAGAGAGCAGAGGTCGCCGGAGTTGGAGATGATGGCGACCAGAGGCTTCTCCAGTAGCTTCAACCGGGACGAACGACACCACTGAAGCACGGCGGAGGCTCTGGAAGAGTAGCTTGAGCACGGGAGGGATTAGAATGGTGGGCGCGAATCAAGGGGATCGTCGGTGACCTCGAGCTCGGGGACAGCGGCCCGAGGCCTGCCCGGCCGGGCTACGGCTTCCTACGGTCTTATGGAGTGTGTGAGGTGGGTTTGTGATGCTCGAGAGGGCCGGGGAGGGCTAGATTTATAGGCGAGCGAGGTGAGGGGTTCGGGCTCCGCCGAAGAACACCTGGACACGGCACCCGGCGACGAACGGCGTCAGTGAGCGAGGGGGAAGGCGATGCAGCTCACGCGGGCACTATGAGTGAGAGGCGATGAGCACATGATCGAGGGGGGTGGCGACGAACACAGTGCGTGGTGCACTGTTCTGTTGGCCGGACTGCGCCCGTGCTCGCTGCGGCTAGCTCCGGCGTAGCCGAGCGCCAAGCGGGAGTTAAGGGAGTAGATATGGTGATGATGGCGAGGTTTGGCATGGTGCGGTAGCCGGGGAAGCGAGCAGGCGACACACAGAGTGCTCGGCGGCACTCAGAGTGTGTCCGCTAGCAGGCTGGCATCATGCACACGAATGGTCTCCGCGTGCACTTCGGCATAGAGCCATGTCTGCCCCAATTTCATGTCTGGCGTGTATTCCTTAGTGGTTAATGTTGTGCCAATGGTTTGAGTCGAGCTTAGGTGCTATAAGTTGGAGTATTACTTCCTGGTAAGTTTATGGATAGTAACTTTGAGATTTAATTGTGGTCAAACCAGTGGGGGTTGAGAGCTGAACTTTGGAGGCTAGCAATCATCTAGGAAGGTAGTGATGCACAAGAGAATTCAACAGCATTGGAGCAAGTAAAGTGGTAGTTGCTGTAAAAACTACCATTTCTGTCCAGAACTAAAAATATTTTCTTTAGCAAAAATATTCCAAAAAGTGAGGCAATATTTTTGCTCAGGAAGGTGCCCTAGGGTTCAAAGAATATTTGGGAATTTTCTCAGATTTTTGGGGGCAAGAAAAATTAGGGTTGCTTTGGAACACAAGTGGCTGGTTAGGGTTTTGGAGAAGAAAATGAATATTTTTCATTTAAGAAATATATCCATAATATTATTTTGAGGTTGACTAGGGAAAAAAAGATGGCTAGGGAGAGGGATGAGTCACTTGGGTGAAAATCAAAGTGATGCCCAAGTGTTAAGTCCAACTGAAATGATTCAAAACTTCAAATTCAAATCAAAACCAAATAAAAGTCAGAAAAAGAAGAGAGGACAAAAACCAGGCTGTCACAAACCTCCCCCACTTAGGATGAATCTCGTCCTTGAGATTCTAGTTGCTCAGGAAAAAAATCTGGATAGTTTGCCTTTAGAAATTCTTCTTGTTCCCATGTTGCTTCTGCCTCTGTGTGATGCTCCCACTCAACCTTGTAAAATTTTCTTGTTTTACTACGAGTGACGCTTTCTATCTCATCCAAAATTCTGAACGGTCTCTCTTCATAAGTTAAATCCTTAGCCAACTCTATTTCTGTCATAGCCGTCTTTTTCTCGGGCGGCGATATACATCGTCTCAACTGTGAGACATGGAACACATTGTGAACTTCTGACAATTCTGGGGGTAGTTCCAACTGATATGCAACAGTACCCATTCTGGACATAACTGTGAATGGACCAATAAACCTGGGTGCCAATTTTCCACGAGTCTGAAACCTCTTGACTCCTTTCATAGGAGTGACTCGGAGGTATACATGCTCTCCGGGCTCAAAACTGATATGTCGGTGTTTTGCATCATAGTAACTCTTCTGTCGGGATTTGGCTAATTGCAATCGGTCTCGGATTTCCTTGACTTGCTTTTTGGCTTCCATCATGAGATCTGTTCCGAAAATACAGCTATCTCCGGTTTGAGACCAATTCAACGGAGTGCGGCACTTACGGCGATACAGAGCCTCATAAGGTGACATCTTTAAACTGGCCTAGAAACTGTTATTGTAGGAGAACTCGGCATACGGCAGACAGTCTCCCCATTTAGGCCCTTAGGCCAAGGCACATGCTCGAAGCATATCTTTGAGTATGTGGTTTACCCGCTCAGTCTGTCCATCGATCTGAGGATGATAAGCGGTACTATATTTTAGGGCTGTCCCCAAAGCTTGATGGAGACGTGACTAGAAAGCGGAGGTAAATAGTGACCCCGGTCGGAAGTGATTGTTCGAGGCACTCCTTGCAGACTGACTATTCTGGACACATACAATTGTGCGAGTTGATTGGCTCGGTATGTGGTTTTGATGGGAATAAAATGAGCTACCTTGGTTAAGGTGCCCACTATGACCCATATTGTGTCTTGCCTCGCTGAGTCTTTGGCAGCCCTGTGATAAAATCCATTAAAACATCATCCCACTTCCATTGTGAAAGGGCAATGGTTGGAGGAGTCCGGCTCATTTCTGGTGTTCTGCCTTCACTTTGTTGCATATGTCGCAACAGGCCACAAAATAGGCGATATCCTTCTTCATCCCATCCCACCAGAATATCTGCCGAAGGTCTTCATACTTTTTCATGCCTCCAGGGTGAATAGAGTATGAAGATTCATGTGCTTTTGATAGTATCCTCTTCCTTAAGTCGGCTTGATTTGGTACACAAATCCTTCCGTGGAACCTTAGTGTACCTTACTGATCCTTAGAAAAATCTGGGGTCTGTCCTGCCAACATACGCCTGGCATGTTTTTGTAGCACTGGGTCATTTGGCTGGGCCTTGCGGATCTCATCCTCGAGGGTAGGAGTAATTTCCATAATATTAGCAAGACCCGCATCAACTATGACCAGGTGGAGCTGGGTAATCTCTTCCTGAAGTTCGGGAGGCAAGGATTCCATCATGGCATTCAGACTGACAGGCTTTCGACTGAGTGCATCGGCAACCACGTTGGCCTTACCCGGGTGATAATTAATTCCAAGATCATAATCCTTGACTAACTCAATCCATCTTCGTTGGCGGAGGTTTAAATCTGGCCGAGTAAAGATGTACTTGAGGCTTTTGTGGTTAGTAAATATTTGACACCTCTTTCCAGTGAGATAGTGCCTCCAGATTTTTAGGGCATGAGCCACCGCGGCTAATTCCAGATCATGAGTAGGATACTTCCCTTCGTGGGGGCGTAACTGTTGAGATGCATATGCTACCACCTTGCCTTCTTGCATAAGTACTCATCCGAGACCTTGTATGGAAGCGTCACATTACACATCAAAGCTGCGGTAGATGTCTGGAAGAGTCAACACAGGTGTCGTTATCAGTCTGGTTTTCAGCTCATTGAAACTTTTCTTACAATCCTGAATCCATTCAAATTTCTTATCTTTCTTGAGAAGCTCTGTCATTGGCTTGGCAATCTTAGAGAAACCTTCAATGAAACGACGGTAGTATCCGGCTAACCCAAGGAAACTCTGGATTTGGGATACTGTCGTGGGTGCCAGCCAATCAAGCACGTCCTTCACCTTGCTTGGATCCACGGCTCTACCTTCTGCTGATAGTATATGCCCAAGAAATCCAACTTGCTTGAGCCAAAACTCGCATTTACTGAATTTGGCGTATAGCTGATGGTCACGGAGTCTCTGTAAGACAGCTCTGAGGTGTTCCTTGTGCTCTTCTTCAATTTTTGAGTATATGAGGATATCATTGATGAAAACCACCAGAAATTTATCTAGGAAGTCCATGAATACTTTATTCATCATATACATAAAGAAAGCAGGGGCATTGGTGAGGCCGAAGGACATGATGGTATATTCGTAAAGACCATACCTGGTAGTGAACGTGGTCTTAGGAATATCTTCATTTTTAATCTTGAGTTGGTGGTACCCTGTCCTTAAATCAATTTTGGAGAATACCTTTGCCCCACTAAGTTGATCAAATAAGTCGTCAATCCTGGGCAGTGGATATTTGTTTTTGACAGTGACATCATTCTGTTGATAGTAATCCACACACATCCAAAGACTGCCATCCTTCTTATCCATGAATATTGCGGGTGATCCCCATGGTGAAGAGTTGGGTCAGATATAACCTTTTTGGAGCATCTCATCATGTTGTTTCTTTAACTCCACTAATTCTGACGAAGGCATCCGATAATATTTCTTGTGTATCGGTATAGTTCCGGGCACAAGATCTATTGCAAAATCAAGCTCTCGGTTTCGTGGCATGCCTGGCAGTTCTTCTGGGAAGACATCGGGAAACTCACTGCCCCACAAGAATTAATTCCAATTCACCAGCAACAACGGTGAAGACCATTTCTTTCTTGGGTATGCTTCTGCGGGCATAGAATTTTGTAGTCTGTCCTTCTTGACTTGTCAAGGTGACTTCTCGGGTCACGTAGTTAATGCATACTTGGTATTGGTCAACCAATTCATTCCCAAGATAATGTCCAATTTGGCAGATTCAATTACTATCAAGGAAGTTGGAAATCCGACTCTGTTGATATTGATTTCGAGATTACGACGGACCAGATTGCTTGTGAGCAGAGATCCTGGGGATTGTACCAGCATATTCTTGCTCAAAATCAAACAAGAAAATTTGTTTTGGGCAGCAAAACTCCGCAAAATAAAAGAGTGGGAAGCCCCTGTGTCAAATAGAATTATGGCGGGTATGCTATTAACATAAAACATACCAATGACGACTTCGGGGTTCTCTTGGGCTTCGTCTGCGGAGAGGTGATGGACTTGCCCAGTGATGTGTTGCTGGATGGGTGTGGCCCCATAAAGTTGACTTGTGGCCTAAATGGAGCATTAGTCTTGCCGCTCTTGGGACACTGCCTGGCATAATGTCCGGTTTGTCCACAACTGAAACAAGAATTGTTGCACTGGCACTCTTCTCGCACCAGGTTGGTCACAACATTCTTGACTTGTGTAGTGGTTTTGTTAACATTCTGCTGCCAATTGGGCTTGTACTCTACTTGAGTATGATGCCAAGTACGAGCCTTTTGCACTGGCTGAACTTCTTTCCTAGGCTCGAACTTGCACTTGTGATCGTTAGTGGAAAGTTGGTTGTCATGTATGAGCTTGTGCTCCCTTTCAACAATGAGGGCCTTGTTTACCAGAGTTTGGAAATCTAGAGAATCAAACATACTGAGTGTGCACCAGAGATGCTGGTTTAATCCTCCAAGAAATCGGTCAATCTTTCTTTCTTCTGTGGCCACATCATAGAGGGAGTAACGTGCCAAATGATTGAACTTATGCAAATATTCACTCACAGACTAACTTCCTTGGATGAGCGCGAGGAATTCACGTTGCTTAACCTTCATAATACCAGCAGGAATATGGTATTTACGAAAGTGATCTTTGAATTTTGCCCAAGTGATATCCTGATCAGCAAGCCACATGGCTTTTGCATTTTCCCACCATGTAGCGGCAGCTCCTTTGAGATAATGTGTTGCAAATGGAACCTTCTCATCCTCTTCAATACGAGCAACCTCAAGCTTCTTCTCGATAGTTCGTAACCAATCATCTGCATCCAAGGGATCAATGACCTGACTGAAACTGGGCGGCTTGGTTCGCTGAAAATCTGACAGTTTGGAGTGATGACCGTTCTGATTTCCATTCTGCCCAACCATAGCTTGCACACTACTTAATATTTCGACCAGATCATTATTCCTTCTTTCCTCAAACATGCATAAAATTTGCTTGGTGGAGGGTGGATTTGGCGGTGGAGGTGGTGGTGGAACATACGGCTCGGGAGAGTGCCCTGCCTGTCGCGCGGAACGGCGAACAGGGACATCCTCACAAGCGGCACTACTGCTGCCTCCCCGCGTCATCCTATTATTTGTTTTCCCCAAGACAACACAACTGAGATGAGCAACATCCAAAATAGTGGGGAAAAGCCAGCAACAAAACCCAAAGAAAGCGAAATATCATGGAAAACACGGCGAATAAAAGAAAGTTCCAACATAATTATACATAGACTCATACATAAAAAGTAAATGACATGATAAGTTCGACTACTCTCATACATAGAACGGGACATCATGACTCGTATGACTACATCCATACATCAACATGACAACTGCGGATACTCGGTCGCTCTAATGCTTTGCTGGTGCGGCGGGGTCCTCTCCTGAAGCGGACTCGGATCCTGAACTGACGACATTAACCGAGACCTCCGGGTTAAAGTTAACACGACGACGCTGCCTCGAGGGCTCTCCCTCCGGAGCAGGTGCAGGATGAGGCTGAAGCATTGGGGCTACGGGGGTAGTGAGAAGGGAAACCCACTCAGCAGGAGCACTGAGAGGAGTCACGGTCGAGGTGCCCGAGCTACTCGGAGGAGTAACCGGTGAAATAGGCGAGCTAGAACCGGGTGGAATATAAGGGGTAAATCCCATAGACGATGGAGTAGAGAATGCTCTAGTGGCGGTTAAAGCAGTGCGAGCACGAGTGAGCTCTCAAGCCATCTTGTGAATCAGAAGGTAGCTAGCAGTGATGTAGCGGGAAAGGTGGCTGGCAGTACCATTAGACTCCGGATCAATGACAGGAAAACGGACACGACCATTGTCGTGCAAGGAGGGATAGTAGTGGAAACCTGGGTGGTTCTGCATCCGGACCTCGTTATAGCGCAACTCGACGAGGACCTCAAATGCGGCAAACTAGACAGCCTAAGAAGTGGTAGAAGCGAAACCGCACCTGGAGGTACGAATGTAAGTGCTGGAAGATGAATTGGTGCGCAGAGTAACCACTGCGTGATACTCATACTCTGAGTCTGCTAGACGCTCCCGGTTCACACGATAGGCTGGATCGTCACTGAGAGGGTACAGCCGACGCCACACGTTAGGAAGGAGATGCGGCGACGTGTACGGCATCAGCTGCAACTGGCATGGATACGGCACCGGAGCCATCTATACTCATAGCCATTAGAAGGTTAGAATAACAATAAAATGAGTGTATGCAAGGCAACCATCAACTACAAAAACTACCGGCACTCAACTTTTAGTCTAAGTAGCGTCCAGTTAACACGTCGGTAGTCTAGCGTGTCCTACAGTCAGCGCGGCTCTGATACCAAGCGTTGTGGCACCCCGGCTCAGAGCAACCAGTTTACCTTGCATTGCCAGCCCAGAGATCTTGTCTTCTGGCAACACACAACATCTTTGTACAGAAAACAACCTCTTTATTGATGCTAGTGGAACATAGTTCATATTACAACAATTTGCGAGGCCAAGCAGCACACACGGTGCGGCTAAACAATATGTACATTATTTAATGAACACAAAGGGGGCCTCGATCATGACAACTACTCGGCAGCGGAACGATGACGTAGCGAAACTCCATGCATAGGGACACCAATGTGGACACGATCTAGACTCGGACAACACTCTGTTCCAACGAGACTTTCCTGAAATCTGCCATGACACGCCAGGTTAGTACATTGAATGTACTTGCAAGCTCAAAACAAGCATAAACATAATGACAAACAATATGATGATATTAAGCAGGTTATCATCAATGCATGAACATACTAGTGATGCATTGAATAAAATCTCGTGCCTCAAGTCCCTCGGACTTGCTTACCATACGGGTTACCTCGTAACCAAACAGTGATCTTTCTCGGATCACAAATGGACCAACATCTTGGTCTTTAAACGGGTTACCTCGTAACCAAACGGTGATCTTTCTTGGATCAAAAACTGACCAACAACTTGGTCTCCATAATCAGAATGGTTTCTCAACCATCCTCTTCCCAACAGTGCAATGTTATTAACATTAGTGTGCGAGATTATTTAAACATTGACCCATGGCGTCACCTACTTTCGAACGTGTCCGTAACCGTGGACTTAGCTATCGATAGATTAAATACACTTTGCAGAGGTAGCGCACTATACCCACACCACGGAATCCATGGCCTCGTACTCCCATTCGGGTGGGCCAACGAAGTTCCGACAAAACCCTTCCATTGCCATGACACTCTCCCGACCACTCTGACTAATTCCCGACTGGGCTAAGTCATGGGTGGCCCCGTGTCTACCAAAGACACCAACGGCCACCGTCGTGGCAAAAACATAAACGGTCCCAAACGGGGACAAGGTATGTAACACCCACGATGCGGCTATATCTCCCACGTGTCGGAGCACGACTTAGAGGCATAACCGCATTGTAGGCAATGTCGCAACAGGGGTAATCTTTACACATCCCATGTACTGAAAAAAATGAGGTACATAGTTGGCTTACAATCATCCAGATACAATCAAGGTCCAACTACGGAACCAAAGTAAAGACAACCCCAAATGCATAAGATCCCCGATCACCCCAACTGGGCTCCACTACTGATCGTCTGGAAAGGAAGCGTAGTATCGTCCTGAGTCCTCATCGAACTCACACTTGAGCTCAGTCGCATCCCCTGGAACGGTATCATCGGCACCTGCATCTAGTTTTGGAAGTAATCTGTGAGTCACGGGGACTCAGCAATCTCACACCCTCGCGATCAAGACTATTTAAGATTATAGTAGGGAAAAGGTATGAGGTGGAGCTGCAGCAAGAACTAGCATATATGGTGGCTAACATACGCAAATGAGAGCGGGAAGAGAAAGGCAAGGCACGATCGAGAATCTATGATTAAGAAGTGATCCTAGAACAACTTACGTTCAAGCATAACACAACACCGTGTTATCTTCCCAGACTCCGCCGAAAAGAGACCATCACGGCTACACACGTTGTTGATCCATTTTAATTAAATTTCAGGTTTTCTACAACCGGACATTAACAAATTTCCCATCTGCCCATAACCGCGGGCACGGCTTTCGAAAGCTCAAATCCCTGCAGGGGTGTCCCAACTTAGCCCATCACAAGCTCTCATGGTCAACGAAGGATATTCCTTCTCCGAGGACGACCCGATCATACTCGAAATCCCGGTTACAAGACATCTCGATAATGGTAAAACTAAACCAGCAAAGCCGCCTGATGTGCCGACAAATCCTGATAGGAGTCGCACGTATCTCGTTCTCAGGGCACACCGGATAGGTCAACCTACGAGTAAAACCAACACTCGAGTTGCCCCGAGGTGGTCCCGCAGGCTGCCCATTTCGGACCAACACTCAGAGGAGCACTGGCCCGGGGGGTTTAAAATAAAGATGACCCTTGAGTCTGCGGAACCCAAGGGAAAAAGGCTAGGTGGCAAAAGGTAAAACCAAGGTTGGGCCTTGCTGGAGGAGTTTAATTCAAGGCGAACTGTCAAGGGGTTCCCATTGTAATCCAACCGCGTAAGGAACGCAAAATCAAGGAACATAACACCGGTATGACGGAAACTAGGGCGGCAAGAGTGGAATAAAACACCAAGCATAAGGCCGAGCCTTCCACCCTTTACCAAGTATATAGATGCATTAATGTAAGCAAGATATAATAATGATATCCAAAAAAAAAACATGTTCCAACAAGGAACAAACTCCAATCTTCACCTGCAACTAGCAACGCTATAAGAGGGGCTGAGCAAAGCGGTAACATAGCCAAACAACGGTTTGCTAGGACAAGGTGGGTTAGAGGTTTGACATGGCAATATGGGAGGCATGATAAATCATGTGGTAGGAATCGAGGCATAGGTATAGCAATAGAGCGAGCAACTAGCAAGCAAAGATAGAAGTGATTTCGAGGGTATGGTCATCTTGCCTGCAAAGTTCTCCGAGTTGACGTAAGCTTGATCCTCGTAAGCGTTCTCAACGGGTTTCTCGATCACGTACTCATTTCCCGGCTCAACCTAAAGCAAGAACACAAGCAAAGAGAACCACAATCAACCACGGTGCAATGCGCAAGCAACATCATGCAAAACATGGGATGATATGCGGGATGTGATATGCAATGCATATGCATGCTTCAGACGGGAAAGATTGAACCAGGCCTCAACTTGGCAAACCAAGAGTGCGGCTGGAAAGATGAGTTGATTTCGGTCGAAATCGGTATAAAGATCACCGGAATCGGATGCACGGTTTGCAAATGGCAAGCAAAACAATGATGGCACAAAGCTGCGATTAACAGCACGACGCCATCTAAATGCATCAAGAAAAATAAGCTACTCACTCTAACATAGCAACAAACCACATGGCAGTGATCCACTCATGATCCTTGACAACAGATGAACACTGAGCTACGACTAAATCACACAATAGCAGGTTCAAACAAGCATGGCAAAAGTGCAAAAGATATCAGGTTCTCAGACTTAGTGAAAATAACAACATGTCAGAATTTAACATCAGGAAGCAATGTTTAGAGCAAGATAACAACATGCTACAGGAACATATCATGGCAAGGCAAGGAATGGCATGAAACTAAACAAGGCATATAACAAAAGTCCCTTACTGACCATAAGCCAAAAGGGATCAGAAAATACAATGGCAACCATGTAAACATAGCAAGTTTCGTTAACAGATTCAGACTTGGCAGAAAACTGGGCATGTCAAAAACAGAGTTACGTAGGCATGTTTGCGAGCTCGATGCACTCACCACAAGGCATTGCATGACAAACTAATCATACACCCAGCAATAAGACATGATCAATAAGCTAACCATGGCAAGAACAACCACATAGCATGCATGGATCAACTACAACAACCTCGGCAAAATTGATTAACATGTAAACAATCTGCCAGGAACATTTTATATCAAAATTAGAGCAAGATTAAGTCATCCTAGGGCACTCCATAATTGCAAACAAAGACATGGATGGATAGAACACAACAATATCTCAAAATCATCCTTACTGATCATGCTCAAAAGAGGCATGGATCACTCTCTAGCAACAAGAATACATGGCATAAAAATATCATCAGGGAAACGACTTAGAATAATTCTAAGTCCCTGAAATTAGCAACATCACGAGAGCAACTTTACATGCTTGTGCTAGTCACCACAATGATCACAAAACTACATGGCATACACCCCTGTAAAGATGGCATGGCATAGCCCAAAACACATGTAGGGCTCAAGTTCATAGGAGGCACACATTAAACATGGCAAAAATGACAAATGCCCATAATCTGTTAAGAAACAGACACTAACATTACATAGCACTCTTGCAACAACATTTAGGGCATCAAGATGAACTCAAACAAGCAGGATGCAAATGGAATGAAATGAAGAGCACATCCAGGCGAACAATTTGATATGCTACACGCCCAAAACGGAGCTACGTATGCAAAGATGTGACATGATGAAATATGCTAAAAATACTCGGGACTTAGAGAAAAGCAGAAGTCAACCCTCTCTCTCAGATACAGATCTGGCACGCGAACCGAGGTTTGCTGGGGCTTCGCCGGAGCTCGGGGAGGAGGTTGCCGGCGCTGGAGGGGGCAGTGGCCAGAGAGGGCGACGAGGCAACGGGGCGGCGCGGACGTCGCCGGAGCTGCGCCGGCGGGCGTGGCCGGCTCCGGTGGCCGCAGGCGGCTGGAGTCGATGGTGGGGCGGCGAGGCGGCGGCCGAGCGGCGTGGCGGTGCTCGGGCGGCGGAGGAGACGACCCGCGGGAGGCGGTGGCTTGGGCCTCAGGGGCCTACCCCGGGCCACGCGGGCCGGCGCGGTGGGAGGCGCAGCGATGTGGGTGCGTCGTCTCAGCGAATCGGCGGGCGACACGTGGCGGCGGCGGGCGGTGCGGACGCGTCCGGCGCCGGGCAGACGTGTCTGGCGCGCGGAGGAAGGGGAAGACTAGGGTTAGGGTTGGAGTTGCCTCATATTTTGACGGGGAAGACTAATTTATACCTAGAGGGAGCTAGGAGACTCCAAATTGAGTACGGTTTTTGGCCACGCGATCGTGATCGAACGATCGAGATGATGGAGGGGGTTTAGTTGGGCTTTGGGCCACTTTGGAGAGGTGTTGGGCTGCAACACACACGAGGCCTTTATGGTTCCTTGGTTAACCATTGGAGTATCAAACGAAGTTCAAATGGCACGAAACTTGATAGGCAGTCTACCGGTAGTAAACCAAGGCTGCTTGGTAAGTCTCGGTCCAACCCGAGAACGTTTAACACCCGCACACGAAAAGAGGCAAAAGGGGGAACACCGGAGGACATAAGAGCGCCGGAATGCAAAACGGACAACGGGGAAAATGCTCGGATGCATGAGATGAACACGTATGCAAATGCGATGCACATGATGACATGATATGAGATGCATGACATGGACAAAATGCAAAACGAAGACAAAACCCAACAATGAGGAATATCATAACTTAGTGCCAAAAATGGCAAGAGTTGGAATACAAATATGGAAAGTTACATATGGGGTGTTACAACACTCCACCACTACGAAAGGATCTCGTCCCGAGATCTAGGACTGGAAAAACTCCGGGTATTCAGAACGGAGGTGGTCCTCGCGTTCCCAGGTGGCTTCACGGTCAGAATGATGTGACCATTTCACTTTCAGGAATTTGATAGACTTTTTGCGAGTCTTGCGCTCAGCTTCTTCAAGAATAGCAGCGGGATGCTCATCATAAGACATGTCTTCTTGGAGATCAATCTCTTGAAAGTTGATGGTGTGATCCGGAGTCTTGAAACACTTGCGAAGCTGAGACACGTGAAACACGTCGTGCACATTTGCAAAGTTGGACGGAAGCTCAAGTTGATAGGCGAGATCTCCTCTTTTGCCAATGATCTTGAAAGGACCCACGTATCTAGGGGCAAGCTTCCCTTTGATACCGAAGCGACGAGTACCTTTCATTGGAGAGACACAGAGGTAGACATGGTCTTCGATCTCGAAAGCCAAGTCATGATGCTTGCTATCATAGTAACTCTTCTGGTGCGATTGCACGGCTTGGAGATTTTCACGAATGACTATGCACATTTCTTCAGCCTCTGTGATCAAGTCATTGCCAAGAAGTTGGCGTTCACCAGTCTCTGACCAGTTAAGAGGAGTACGACACTTTCTGCCATAGAGAATCTTGAATCGGGCCTTTCCCGAACTCGCTCGGAAGTTGTTGTTGTAGGAGAACTCGGCATATGGAAGACAATCTTCCCACTTCATACCGAAAGAAATGACACATGCCCTGAGCATATCTTCAAGAATTTGATTGACTCGCTTGACTTGGCCACTAGTTTGAGGATGAAAACCTGTGCTGAAGCGAATGTTGGTGCACATGGCCTTCTGAAAGGAATCCTAGAACTTAGAGGTAAATATGCTTCCACGATCTGAAGATATGAACTGCGGAATGCCGTGCAGAGAGACAATCCTGGAGGTATATAGCTCTACCAACTGAGCTGATGTGATAGATTCTTTGATAGGAAGAAAATGAACCACTTTAGTGAGCTTGTCGATGACAACGAAGATAGCATCATTGCCACGCTTGGACTTGGGAAATCCAGTCACGAAGTCGATCTCAATATGGTCAAACTTCCATTCCGGAATGGCAAGAGGTTGGAGGAGACCAGCTGGTCATTGGTGTTCTGCTTTCACTCTTCTGCAGACATCACATTCTTTCATGAATTGAGCAATCTCGTGCTTCATTCGAGTCCACCAATACGACTGCTTGAGGTCATGGTACATCTTTGTACTTCCAGGGTGAATAGAGAGGAGTGAATTGTGAGCCTCGTTCATAATGACTTTACGAAGGTCACCCTTAGGAACAACAATGCGATCCTCGAAGAATAGAGTATCCTTGTCATCAAGACGATAGCACTTGTACTTGGGTTGGCTCTTGGCAATCCCAATCTTCACCTTCTTCACCATAGCATCAAGAAGTTGAGCCTCATGAATCTGATCTTCCAAAGTAGGAGAGACTTGGAGGTTGGCATGGAATCCTTGAGGAACAACTTGGAGATTAAGTTTGCGGAAAGCTTCACAAAGCTCCGGTTGGAAGGGCTTGAGAATCAAACTGTTGCAGTAGGCCTTCCTGCTCAAAGCGTCAACAATTACATTGGACTTGCCTGGAGTATATTCAATACTCGGATTATACTCTTGAATCATCTCGACCCAATGAGTCTGCCTCAGGTTGAGGTTGGGCTGAGTGAAGATGTACTTTAGACACTTATGATCAGTGAAGATGTCCACTTTCCTTCGCAACAAGAGATGTCTCCATGTTAAAAGAGCATGGACAACTGCCGCCAACTCGAGGTCATGAGTGGGGTAGTTCTTCTCGTTGGGCTTCAACTGGTGAGAGGTATAGGCCACAACTTTCTTCTCTTGCATTAGCACTGCACCGAGACCTTGAAGGGAAGCATCACAAAAACTTCAAACGGTTTGGATTCATCAGGAGGAGTCAGAACTGGAGCTGTGACTAACTTCTCTTTGAGGGTGTTGAAAGCGATGTCACATTCAGGTGTCCAGACATACTTCACATGCTTCTGGAGAAGGTTGGAAAGAGGCTTCGCGATCTTGGAGAAATTCTCAACGAACCTTCGACAATAGCTTGCGAGCCCAAGGAAGTCACAGAGTTGCTTCACATTCTGAGGCGGTTCCCAATTCACAATTGCAGACACCTTCTCAAGATTAACGGCTATGCCCTTAGCGGAGATGATATGCCCAAGGTAGAGAACCTCATCGAGCCAAAACTCGCACTTTGAAAACTTCGCATAGAACTGATGTTCTTTGAGTTTGTCCAGCACCAATCTGAAGTGCTTGGCATGATCCTCCTTGTTCTTGGAAAAGACCAAAATGTCATCAAGATAGACCAAGATGAAGTCATTTGTGTAGGGGATGAAGATGAAGTTCATCATGCGAGAGAATGTTGGAGGAGCATTGACAAGGACGAAAGACATGATAGTGTATTCATATGAACCATAGCTTGTTCTGAATGCTGTCTTGGGGATGTCTTGTTCACGAATGCGAATCTGATGATAGCCCATACGGAGGTCAAGCTTGGAGAATACTTGAGCACCTTTGAGTTGTTCGAAAAGCTCATTGATGTTGGGAAGTGGGTACTTGTTCTTTATGGTCTTCTTGTTCAATGGACGGTAGTCGACACAAAGTCGGTCCGTTCCATCCTTCTCCTTGACAAAAAGAACTCCACAACCCCATGGAGAAGAACTCGGTCGGATGAGACCCATACACTCTTGAATATCGAGTTGTTTCTTCAGCTCCTTCAACTCTTCAGGTCCAAGCTTGTAAGGACGTTTGCAAACAGGTTCTGTGCCAGGCTCAAGATCGATGATGAATTCAACTGGCCGGTGAGAAGGCATTCCTGGAAGCTCTTCTGGAAACACGTCTTGATATTCACAAATGACTGGAATCTGAGAGATGGCATCCAACTCGCCCTTCTCATTGAGAGAAAACAGTCGAATGGTATCATCACGAGCGGCAAAGACGATCACATCCTCAGACGAGTGTGTCAATTGAATCTTCCTAGCAGCACAATCAAGCTGAGCCTTGTGCTTAGAAAGCCAGTCCATGCCGAGAATTAGATAAATATCCGAGTTACAAAGGACCATTGGAGAAGACATAAACTTATAGTCGCCGAACGTGATAGAAACATCTGGAACCACCAAACTGGCACTCAACCGTTTACCCGGAGAAATGATATCCATTGATTTTCCCAAATGAGAAGAAGTGAATTCGTTCTTGGCAAAAAAATGGTTTTGACATGAAACAATGCGATGCACCAGTGTCAAAAAGAACTTTTGCAGGAATATCATTAACAGGAAGGTTACCCATGATCACTTCTAAAGAGTCCTCTGCCTGAGTTGTGTTCATCAAGTTGACCTTGGCATGCTTGGGATTATGCTTGACCACTGCAGTATTGGCAGATCTCACAGGAGGAGGAGGCGGAAGACGCCTCTGGTTGAAGCATTTTTTTGCATAGTGACCCTTCTGCTAACACTTGTTGCACGTGACCTCTGAGAGAGGACAGTGATACGGAGCACTTGACCTTAGATCATGAGACGAAGCCTTGTTCTGAAAGCCTGGGTTGGGTGGGTGGGAAGATCCATTGCCACCTTTGCTCTTCTACTGATAAGGCTGACGGAACGGAGGAGGAGGAGGCAACCAATACTTTTGTTGCTTAGTTGTCACTTGAGTTGAGGAAGAAGGAGTTGCATCCTTGACTCTCTTCTTGGAAGCGTCGCACTTGAGCTGAGTAGTCTCTTGCTTTAGTGCCATATTGTAGAATTCATCATACTTCTTCGGCTCAAACAACACAAGAGCTAGTTGTAGATCTTCTCTGAGGCCACCTCTGAACTGATAAATCATGCTCTTCTCGTCAGGGGCGTCTTGCTTAGCGAAACGAGTGAACTTTTGGAACATGATGTTGTACTAGTAAACAGACAAGCTGCCTTGCTTCAGATTGCGGAACTCCTCACGCTTGCTCTCAACAACACTCTGAGGAATGTGGTGAGCTTTGAAGTCTTGGCGGAATTCATCCCAGTTAATCACACGACCTCCTCTGGAATCTTTGTATTGTTGATACCACTCTGCAGCTTGGTCTTTGAGTTGGAACGAAGCAAACTTGACAAAGTCCTCAGGCTTGACGTTGCTACACTCGAAATGTTTGCAGATATCCACGAGCCAATAATCAACGTCTGTGGCCTCGACATAGTTACTGAAGGGCTTTGGCTGGTTTGCGAGGAACTGGTTGAGTCTAGCAAACTGATTCTGATTGTTGCCATGGCCTTGATTTCCTCGGTTGCGCTCTTGCAAGAGTTGCATGAGCATCTGCGTGTTGGCGTTGGTAGCGGCCATCACATCTTGCCATGACTCCGGAGGTGGAGGTGATGGCGGCGGATCCGGATTCAGACGCGTTGGAGGAGCCATCCTGAAGAGGGTGACATCCGTTAGCATCTTGACAGACATATATTCAAGATGAATCAAATGGATCGAAATTGCAACATATAGGCTTTACATTTGATCAAGAATGAATGAATGCATTCCAAATTAAATGGTCACACTTTGATAAATTGAGAAGCCACTTAGATAGAGGTAGATGAATAAAACAACAAGGTACGGACAAGAACAAATACCTGGTAAGGATTACCCAATCACAAACCAAATATCTGCGAAAGAAATACTAGAGCTACATGAATTCCCACCTATGAAACTCCCGAAATTTTCCAGTTATGCAATCAGGTGTTGGGGATACAGGGGAAGCATAATATCTCACCCAAAACTAGCAAATCCTACATCCAGCTGTATCCATCCTTCAACACATAACCAAGAAACCTTCAGAAATCATTTACCTCAACCTTCGAAAAGCATCCGTTATATGAGTTATGGCAATACTCCCGAACTCCCACCCCAGTACTGGGTGGCGTCGAGGTTATCTCACCAACAACTGCATAAAAGAGATTTTCAATGTCGGCAAACTCAGGTATTCCAGAACTACAACGATAAAATTGTGATGACAACACCTCGAAGCTCAACTCCCCAGGACACTGCCACAACCCCTAAATGTCAAGAGGCACCAAGAACAATGTTCTTGTCACAAAACCATCGAAACGATTCCAAGATACCCGCGTGATTCTAATTTTTTTAGTGAAATTTGAGAAGAGAAGAGTCAAAACTCTACGTCAGGATGCCTCACCAGAGCGACGAAGGGACTGATGAGTAAAAAGAATCCTACTCTCCGATATATATAATCCTAAAAGACTCAAAACATTTTTCTAGACTCAACAATGCCAGCGATTCAATCAAGCAGGGGGCTCCTAAGTTGGGGAAGGCTCTGATTACCAACTTGTAACACCCACGATGCGGCTATATCTCCCACGTGTCGGAGCACGATTTAGAGGCATAACCGCATTGTAGGCAATGTCGCAAGAGGGGTAATCTTTACACATCCCATGTACTGAAAAAGAACGAGGTACATAGTTGGCTTACAATCGCCACTTCTCACAATACATAAATTATAACATTACAATCATCCAGATACAATCAAGGTCCGACTACGGAACCAAAGTAAAGACAACCCCAAATGCATAAGATCCCCGATCGCCCCAACTGGGCTCCACTACTGATCGTCTGGAAAGGAAATGTAGTATCGTCCTGAGTCCTCATCGAACTCCCACCTGAGCTCAGTCGCATCCCCTGGAACGATATCATCGGCACCTGCATCTGGTTTTGGAAGTAATCTATGAGTCATGGGGACTCAGCAATCTCACACCCTCGCGGTCAAGACTATTTAAGCTTATAGGTAGGGAAAAGGTATGAGGTGGAGCTGCAACAAGCACTAGCATATATGGTGGCTAACATACGCAAATGAGAGAGGGAAGAGAAAGGCAAGGCACGGTCGATAATCTATGATCAAGAAGTGATCCTAGAACAACTTACGTTCAAGCATAACACGAGACCGTGTTCTCTTCCGGCACTCTGCCGAAAAGAGACCATCACGGCTACACACGCCGTTGATCCATTTTAATTAAGTTTCAGGTTTTCTACAACTGGACATTTACAAATTCCCATCTACCCATAACCGCGGGCATGGCTTTCGAAAGTTCAAATCCCTGCAGGGGTGTCCCAACTTAGCCCATCACAAGCTCTCACGGTCAACGAAGGATATTCCTTCTCCCAGGACGACCCGATCAGACTCGGAATCCCGGTCACAAGACATCTCGACAATGGTAAAACTAAACCAGCAAAGCCGCCCGATGTGCCGAAAAATGCTGATAGGAGTTGCATGTATCTCGTTCTCAGGGCACACCGGATAGGTCAAGCTACGAGTAAAACCAACCCTCGAGTTGCCCCAAGGTGGCCCCGTAGGCTGCCCGTTTCGGACCAACACTCAGAGGAGCACTGGCCCCGGGGGGGGGGGGGGGGGTTAAAATAAAGATGACCCTTGAGTCCGCGGAACCCAAGGGGTTCCCATTGTAATCCAACCGCGTAAGGAACGCAAAATCAAGGAACATAACACCGGTATGACGGAAACTAGGGCGGCAAGAGTGGAACAAAACACCGGGCATAAGGCCGAGCCTTCCACCCTTTACCAAGTATATAGATGCATTAAAGTAAGCAAGATATAATAATGATATCCCAACAAAAAACATGTTCCAACAAGGAACAAACTCCAATCTTCACCTGCAACTAGCAACACTATAAGAGGGGCTGAGCAAAGCGGTAACATAGCCAAACAACGGTTTGCTAGGACAAGGTGGATTAGAGGTTTGATATGGCAATATGGCAGGCATGATAAAGCATGTGGTAGGTATCGAGGAATAGGCATAGCAATAGAGCGAGCAACTAGCAAGCAAAGATAGAAGTGATTTCGAGGGTATGGTCATCTTGCCTGCAAAGTTCACCGAGTTGACGTAAGCTTGATCCTCGTAAGCGTTCTCAACGGGTTCCTCGATCACGTACTCATCTCCCGGCTCTACCCAAAGCAAGAACACAAGCAAAGGGAACCACAATCAACCACGGTGCGATGCGCAATCAACATGATGCAAAACATGTCATGATATGCGGGATGTGATATGCAATGCATATGCGTGCTTCAAACGGGAAAGATTGAACCAGGCCTCAACTTGGCAAACCAAGAGTGCCTCTGGAAAGATGAGTTGATTTCGGTCGAAATCGGTATAAAGATCACCGTAATCGGATGCACGGTTTGCAAATGGCAAGCAAAACAATGATGGCACAAAGCTGCGATTAACAACACGATGCCATCTAAATGCATCAAGAAAAATAAGCTACTCACTCTAACATAGCAACAAAGCACATGGCAGTGATCCACTCAAGATTCTTGACAAAAGATGAACACTGAGCTACGGCTAAATCACACAATAGCAGGTTCAAACAAGCATGGCAAAAGTGCAAAAGATATGAGGTTCTCAGACTTAGTGAAAATAACATGTGAGAATTTAACATCAGGAAGCAATGTTTAGAGCAAGATAACAACATGCTACATGAACATATCATGGCAAGGCAAGGCATGTCATGAAACTACACAAGGCATATAACAAAAGTCCCTTACTGACCATAAGCCAAAAGGGATCAGAAAATACAATGGCAACCATGTAAACATAACAAGTTTCGTTAACAGATTCAGACTTGGCAGAAAACTGGGCATGTCAATAATAGAGTTACGTAGGCATGTTTGCGAGCTCGATGCACTCAACACAAGGCATTGCATGACAAACTAATCATACACCCAACAATAAGACATGATCAATAAGCTAACCATGGCAAGAACAACCACATAGCATGCATGGATCAACTACAACAACCTCGGCAAAATTGATTAACATGTAAACAATCTGCCAGGAACATTTTATATCAAAAGTAGAGCAAGATTAAGTCATCCTAGGGTACTCCATAATTGCAAACAAAGACATGGATGGATAGAACGCAACAATATCTCAGAATCATCCTTACTGATCATGCTCAAAAGAGGCATGGATCACTCTCTAGCAACAAGAATACATGGCATAAAAATATCATCAGGGAAACGACTTAGAATAATTCTAAGTCCCTGAAATCAGCAACATCACGAGAGCAACTTTACATGCTTGTGCTAGTCACCACAATGATCACAAAACTACATGGCATACACCCGTGTAAAGATGGCATGGCATAGCCCAAAACACATGTAGGGCTCAAGTTCATAGGAGGCACACATTAAACATGGCAAAAATGACAAATGCCCATAATCTGTTAAGAAACAGACACTAACATTACATAGCACTCTTGCAACAGCATTTAGGGCATCAAGATGAACTCAAACAAGCAGGATGCAAATGGAATGAAATGAAGAGCACATCCAGGAGAAAAATTTGATATGCTACACGCCCAAAACGGAGCTACGGATGCAAAGATGCGACATGATGAAATAAGCTAAAAATACTGGGGACCTAGAGAAAAGCAAAAGTCAACCCTCTGTCTTAGATCCAGATCTGGCATGCGAACCGAGGTTCGCCGGGGCTTCGCCGGAGCTCGGGGAGGAGGTTGCCGGCGCTGGAGGGCGCGGTTGTCGGAGAGGGAGATGAGGCAGCGGGGCGGCACGGACGTCGCCGGAGCTGCGCCGGCGGGTGTGGCCGGCTCTGGTGGCCGCGGGTGGCCGGAGTCGAAGGTGGGGCGGCGGCGCTCGGGCGGCGACCGGCGTTCGGGCGGTTGAGGACGGGAGGCGGAGGAGACGACCCGCGGGAGGCGGCGGCTTGGGCCTCGGGAGCCTGCCCCGGGCCGCGCGGGCCGGCGCTGTGGGAGGCGCGGTGATGGGGGCGCGTCGTCTCAGTGAATCGGCGGGCGACACGTGGCGGCGGCGGGCGATGCGGACGCGTCCGGTGCCGGGCGGACGTGGCCGGCGCGCGGAGGAAGGGGAAGACTAGGGTTAGGGTTGGAGTTGCCTCAGATTTGGACGGGGAAGACTAATTTATACCTAGAAGGAGCTAGGAGACTCCAAATTGAGCACGGTTTTCAGTCACACGATCGTGATCGAACGACCGAGATGATGGAGGGGGTTTAGTTGGGCTTTGGGCCACTTTGTAGATGTGTTGGGCTGCAACACACACGAGGCCTTTACGGTTCCTCGGTTAACCGTTGGAGTATCAAACGAAGACCAAATGGCACAACACTTGACAGACGGTCTACAGGTAGTAAACCAAGGCCGCTTGGCAAGTCTCGGTCCAATCCGAGAACGTTTAACACCCGCACACGAAAATAGGAAAAGGGGGAACACCGGAGGACATAGGAGCGCCGGAATGCAAAACAGACAACGGGGAAAATGCTCGAATGCATGAGACGAACACGTATGCAAATGCGATGCACATGATGACATGATATGAGATGTATGACATGGAAAAAATGCAAAATGAAGACAAAACCCAACAACGAGGAATATCATAACTTTGTGCCGAAAATGGCAAGAGTTGGAATACAAATATGGCAAGTTACATATGGGGCGTTACAAGGTACCATCACAACAACAAGCACACAAGGTTGTGTTTGCTTACCGGGCCAGGGTAACGCATGCCCATAACCTTCCCTCGTCGGAGGCACCGACCAGAGGCATGACAACGGACCGAATAAAGGCCTTCCCACAAAAGCAAATGTGGTTGCACCGGGGAAAAACTCGATTCAGTGTCACCATGACCCGATCAACGATATGTTCAAGTTGAGTTATTATCAAGTTCAACTTAAAGTAAAAATAACCGGTGTCATGATATGCCATGAAAATGCAATCATATAACATGGATCACTTATCATAAAAATAATGGATCAACTATATCAATCACTAACCAATCCTATCAGAAACTCATAACACTTTTCTGGTCATGTTTGTTCAGCAAATTTAACCATGACAATAACTTAGTATAATTCTTTTCTCAACCAAGAAAATATTAACCCAAACTATTTTTTTCATGACCAAATTATTTCTTCATAATCAAATATTACTTCTAATGACTTGAACTAACTTAGTTAGCTTTAACCTTCTATAAACAAAACATATTAACTTAAACAAGCATTCAACAGAATAAACATATATTTATTTTAGTGATTTAAAAGCATGAACTAAATCATTCATTCAATTTGAAAAAAATCACAAATATTGCAATGGCACCATGAAAATGTTGTTGTGGCTTGCCTTAGTGCAGACGAGGTTCACACTCCTCCTGGTGATCCTCAAGACAAGCTTCACCTTCTGAAAACAATTAAAAACATAAAAAGAAAACATCAAGAAACACTCTAAAATTCACTAGAAAATCTAGACAGCAGGGGAAAATCTCATTTTGGGTGAGCTGCTAAATATTTTCATAAAGAACCTAATGCAAAAACAATCAATTCATTTGGACTTAGGGTTAAAAAGTTGTGGCTGTTTGAAGCTCTCTGTTAAGATTTGAATTTGATTTAAATAAAAACAGATCTGGGGGGTAACGTCAAAGACATAATCCCGTGGGGCACCACCACTCGTACCGCTTCGGGTGCGGCTAGAGTGGCTGACGGCGGGCCCGCTGGTCAGGTGAGAGGGAGGGGGAGAGGGAAACAGAGCACGGCGAGGCTCCACCGGAGCACACGCCGGCGAGAAGGGCATCTTCGTCGGGGCTAGAGGGATAGATCGAGAGAGGAGACTGAGACGCACCTTCCCGTACCCGTAGATTAGCTAGGGGTGGTCGGACGACATCGAAACGAGCCTCTCCAATGGCGGCAGAGAGCATAGGTCGCGGGAGTTGGAGATGACGATGACCAGAGGCTACACCAGTGGCTCCAATCGGGTCGTACGGCACCACTGAAGCACGGTGGAGGCTATAGAAGAGTAGCTTGAGCTCAGGACGGACTGGAACGGTGGGGGCGAACTGAGGGGATCGCTGGCGAGCTCGAGCTCGGGGGACGGCGGCCTGAGGCCTGCCCGACCAGGCTACGGCTTCCTACGGTCTTGTGGAGTGTGTGAGGTGGGTTTGTGATGCTCGAGGGGGCTGGATTTGTAGGAGAGCGAGGTGAGGGGTTTGGGCTCCGCTAGAGGACACCTGGACCCGACGCTCGACTACGAACGGCGCCAGTGAGCGAGGGGGAAGGCGACGCAGCTCACGCGGGCAATGTAAGTGAGCGGCGATGAGCACATGATCGAGTTGGGTGACAACGAACATAGTGCGCGGTGCACTGTTCTGTTGGCCGGACTGCGCCCATGCTCGCTGTGTCGAGCTCCGGCGTCGGCGAGCACCAGGAGGGAGTTAAGGGAGTAGAGACGGTGATGGTGGCGAGGTTTGGCAAGGGGCGGCTGCCGGGGAAGCGAGCACACGACGCATAGAGCGCTCGGTGGCACTCAAAGCGCGTCGGCTAGTAGGCCGGCACCGTGCACACGCATGGTCTCCGCGTGCACTTCGGCATAGAGCCACGACTGGCCCCAATTTCATGTCTGGCGTGTAGTCCTTAGTGGTTAGGGTTGTGCCAATGCTTTGAGTCGAGCTCAGGTGTTGTAAGTTGGAGTGTTACTTCCTGGTAAGTTTCTGGACAATAAATTTGAGAGTTAACTGTGGTCAAACTAGTGGGAGTTGAGATCTGAACTTTGGAGGCTATCAATCATCTAGGAATTTAGTGATGGACAAGAGAATTCAGCAACATTGGACCAAGTAAAATGGTAGTTGCTGTAGAAACTACCATTTCTGTCCAGAACTGAAAATATTTTCTGTAGCAAAAATATTCCAAAAAGTGAGGCAATATTTTTGCTCAGGAAGGTGCCCTAGGGTTCAAAGAATATTTGGGAATTTTCTCAGATTTTTATGGCCAAGAAAAATTGGGGTTGCTTTGGAACACAAGTGGCTGGTTAGGGTTTTGGAGAAGAAAATGAATATTTCTCATTTAAGAAAAATATCCGTAATATTATTTTGAGGTTGACCAGAGAAGAAATGATGGCTAGGGAGAGGGATGAGTCACTTGGGTGAAAATCAAGGTGATTCCCAAGTGTTAAGTCCAACTGAAATGATTCAAAACTCCAAATTCAAGTCAAAACCAAATAAGCGTCAGAAAAAGAAGAGAGGGAAAAAACCAGGCTGTCACACATAGGCTCCCCGTACATGTATGAAATCATGTAAATATGGAATATAAGAGCATGAAAATGCATAAGCATGACAGAGCAAGCAATGAGTTACATGTATCTTGGCTATATGCATCAGAGCAAATGGTGTAGATACAGGAAATATACCTTCATGTTCACGAGTCCTTCTTGCAAACAATATGTACATCAGCAAGAGATCATCATGCCCATGAGTGTGATGCATATACTTACCTTGTGGTCTTGATCTGGCTTTGGAAGAGATGAAACTGAGTAAACAAGGTTAGATAACACAGAAATATCTACTAAATAGAGCAAGAACAGCAAACCACAAGCGAACCAAGATTGGGATGACATGTAGAGAGTGCGTACTAGGTACTTTATTGGATATAGACATGTCCCCAAGGAGTAAAGATATGCAATGAATTAAAAGATTTCCTTCCCATAGATGTTTTTCCCCCTGACTCTTATATGGGATACTAGGAGAAGGTAGGGAAAAGAAAATCAGAGAAAAACAAGAAAATCCGAACAAAACAATCATAACTCATACTATCATGTCTTTTCTCCTCTTAAAGACATGTGACTTCTCTCCTCTTTAAATACCAAGCATCTGGGAAGACTGAGAGACCTCTCCCTTTGATGTGATTAAGCTTTGATGTGATCTCTCTCTCCCCCTTTAACATCAATTTCCAAGAAGGGATCTTCTAGAGTGTGAGTCAAATAGGGATTTGGTCCTTTAGTCACATAACAAAGCAACATACAGAACGTGATGCAGGTAGAGGACAAGAATCATCGAGTGGAGCTGGAACGAATATGCAGGATGAAAATGGCAAAGTGTCTCCTCAGCATTGAGATCGGTAGCACCGAGTTGTTTTCTTCGGTGGCACCGAAATGGTTCGTTTTGACCAAGGGAGACAAACCGCTGTGTCCGAGTTCAACATAGAGAGATAACAATTGTCATCTCAGCTCACTTAGGCAAATAAGATCTCACAAAGATTTGCAAGGAATTAGCTGAAAGATTTGCAATGAATTGGATGCAGAGAATGCAGAACATAACAGAGAAAAAGAAAATAAATCTATAAAGAAGGGAAACAAATATGCAAGAGACAAATGCAAGAGCACATGGAAACACTATAGAACTTCATATAGAATTGGTCGGTGACAAAGTCACCTATGTTAGAGAGTATGTTGATTGAGGAGTCAAGTGAGAACACTTGATCGTAGGTCATAATGATCCTTTAAGCTCAAAATGGGGTTACCATTTTTCGTTTAAGCATTTTGATGTATTCGCATCTTGTTGAGCTACTTTAACCCATGACTTGTGGTAAAGCTTCTCTAAGATGGAATAATATACTTTGGGTGGTGGTGTTGATCTTGATCATGTAGTTGAACTTGTGTGGGATGCTCAAGGTTGATCTAGTTTATCAATGAGTTGGGAGCGCCACTTGTAGTTTGAGTTCATCTACCTACATGGGTTAGTCTTGCAAGGAAGAGCACTTGTGTATCCAAAATGACAATCATGAATTTGATACCGAATGAATTTTGATATAGGAAAATTGTCAAAGGATATGTTGAAAGGTTTCATGCTTCCTTCACTTCAACCACCATATTGTAGAAACTTGGTGATGTAGAGATTGCTCAAGATGTGAGTGATTTGCAATCTCATAGATTCAGATTCATCCAAGTACCTACAAGGGTTAGATTGCATGCAAGGGTACAAATATAAATCCAAGACATATGATCATCATCATAAGAGAAATATCAAGGATTAGTCAAAGGCTCATGCCTTGCATGTATCCAAATGGAGTTTCTACTCCAAGTTTGAAGCATCAATGATGGTCAATTCACCTCTCAAACGGCAACATACTTTCTGATCAAGCGGTTTGGTGAATATATCCGCCAATTTCTTATCGGTACGAACATGCTTAAGATCAGTGTCCCCTTTAGCAACATGATCTCGAATGAAATGATGATGAACTTCAATATGCTTAGTTCAAGAATGTTGCATGGTATTGTGAGCAATCTTAATAGAACTTTCATTTTCACAAAGCAATGGAACCTATTTCACATATATGCCATTATATTTAAGAGTTTGGGTCATCCAAAGTAATTGAGCACAACATGAACCGGCGGCAATGTATTCCACTTTGACGGTAGATAAGGATACCGAGTTCTGTTTCTTGGAGGTCAAAGACACAAGAGATCTACCAAGAAATTGACACATTCCTGAAGTGGACTTTCTATCAACCTTGTCACTGGCATAGTCCGAATTGGAGTAGCCAACAAGATCAAAAGAAGACCTCTTAGGATACCAAATGCCAAAATTTGGTGTATGGATTAAGTATATCAGTATCCTTTTCACAGCCTTAAGATGACATTCTTTGGGGGCCGATTGATATCGTGCACACATGCACACACTTAGCATAATATTGGGACGGGAGGCACATAGATATAACAATGGACCAATCATAGAGCGGTAAACCTTTTGGTCAACCGGTTTGCCATCCTTAGTCAAGTCAAGATGTCAACTAGTAGGCATGTGTGTTTTCATACCTTTGCTTTCTTGCATGTTGAACTTCTTGAATAAGTCCCTGGTATACTTTGTTCGAGAAACAAAGGTACCCTCCTTGGTTTTCTTGATTTGTAACCCAAGAAAGAACTTGAGTTCAATCATCATAAACATCTCAAAATTCTCCGACATTAGCTTTCCAAACTTTTCACTAAAATGAGGGTTAGTTGAACCAAATATGATATCATCAACATAAATTTGGCACATAAATAATTCACCATTAAACCTTTTAGTAAAAATAGTAGAATCTATCTTTCCAATCTCAAACCCTTTTTCAATAAGGAACTTGGTCAAGCATTTATAGCACGCTCTAGGAGCTTGTTTAATTCCATAAAGAGCTTTGTGAAGTTTGTAAACATGATCTGGTTTCTTAGGATTAACAAAGCTGGGAGGTTGTTTAACATAAACTTCCTCCTCAATTTCACCCTTTAGAAAAGCGCTTTTAATGTCCATTTTGTACAAGGTAATATCATGGTGATTAGCATAGGAAATTAAGATGCAGATGGACTCAAGTCTAGCAACGGGGGCATATGTCTCACCATAGTCCATACCTTCGACTTGAGTGTAGTCTTGGGCGACGAGACGTGCTTTGTTGCGAACGACTTGTCCATCTTCGTCTCGCTTGTTGCAAAACACCCATTTGGTACCGATGATGTTGTGGTTATTGTCGGGCTTCTTGACCAATGCCCACACCTGGTTCCTCTCAAAGTTGTGTAGCTCTCCATGCATGTCATTTATCCAATTCGGATCTTCGAATGCTTCTTCAACCTTCATAGGTTCAATGCTAGAGATGAATGAATAATGTTCACAAAAATTTGCCAAACGAGTTTTAGAGCAAGTGATTCTCCCAGTTTGGATATCATTGAAGATTTGTTCGACGGGATGGTCTCATGAAACTCTTGCTCCGACTCGTGAGAGATTTTGCTTGAGTGAGGTGGAACATCTTCTTCATCATCATGTTCTTCCTATTGGCCTTCTTCATTGTTGACGTTGTCGTTCTCTTGTCGATGTGGAGAAGGAGGTTGATGAGGTTCATCTTGGTGTACTTCCTTATTCTCTTCATCTTGGTGTCTCCCACTTGTGGATGCTTCCGTGTCAACTCTTGGTTCACCTTGTCGTGAGGTGGAAGCTTCCACTTGGACGGACGAGCTACTCTCCTTCACCTCTGTTGGACGAATCTTGCCAATAGACAAGTCTTGGATTGCTTCCGAAGGGTCTTTGTCTCCTACATTAATTGGCAATTGCTCTACTTGCGAGCCGTTAGATTCATCAAACTTCACATCCACCGTCTCTTCAACCTTTCGGGTGAAATTTTTGTAGACATGGTAAGTGTGAGAGTTTGAGCCATAACCAAGTAGGAAACCCTCATGAGATTTAGGAGAAAATTTAGAATGATGATGCTATTCAAGAATATAGCACTTTGAGCCGAATACTCAAAAGTATCCAACTTGAGGTTTGTTACCAGTGAGAAGCTCATATGTCATCTTGCCGAGTATCTTGTGAAGATACAATCGATTTGTTGCATGACAAGCTGTCTCAACTGCTTCCGCCCAAATGAGTTTTGCAGTCTTGTACTCATAAAGCATCGTTCTTGCCATCTCAATAAGAGTCTGATTCTTCCTCTCAACAACTCCATTTTGTTGAGGTGTGTACATAGCCGAGAACTCGTGTGAAATCCCTTCGTCGTCAAGAAAGGTATCCACATTTGCGTTCTTGAACTCCATTCCGTTGTCGCTGCGAACCTTCTTGATCTTCACTTCAAATTGATTTTGGGCCTTCCTAGTGAAGTTCTTGAAGATCTATTTGGACCTGTGATTTATCATCAAGAAAGAACACCCATGTAAATCTTGAAAAATCATCAACTATGACTAGACCAAATGACTTTCCACTGAGACTTTTAGAGGCATTGGGACCAAACAGATCCATATGAAGTAGCTCGAGCGGTCTTCTTGTGGTCATGATGTTCTTCACGAGGTGACTTCCTCCAACTTGTTTTCCCGCTTGACAAGCACTCACAATCTATCCTTGTCAATGTAACATCTTTCACTCCAAGGATGTGATCACCTTTAATAAGCTTATCAAGATTTTGCATGCCCACATGACCTAGTCTTCTATGCCACAACTAGACTTTAGAAGATTTAGCAATTAAGCAAGTTCTAGGTTGAGCCTTTTTAGTGAAATCAACAATGTATATATCACCTCTACGTTTACCGGTAAAGACCATTTTATGATTATCTCTACGAAACACTTGGCAATCTACTTCAATGAATAGGACATTGAAACTAAAGTCAGCAAGTCTAGATACGGAAAGTAAAGTATAGCCAATTGATTCAACGAGCATAACATTTTGAATGGAGCTATCATGTGAGATGGACACCTTACCAAGGCCAACCACCTTACCCTTTGAGTTATCACCAAAGGTGACATACTTTCAAGGGCCGTCATTTTCAGAAAGCTCATGAAACATATCCTTGTCTCCGGTACATCCACTATCAAGAGCCCATTCCTTTCCTCCAGCCATTTAGCCGCGAAGATTAGCCATAAGACTAAAGTGTCTCATAGACTCATCGAGATCAAAGTCACTATCATCATCCTCATCATAGTATCCTTGTTCAACATCGTCTTGTGATTGATCAATTCCTAGAGAGAGTGATTCATTAGATAAATGATCATCACAATGTTCATCTTTATGAATTCTAATGGCTTCGGAGATGATATTGCTAATGATTCCAACATCTCCTTTGGCACGCATAAGGTTAGTAAGCTCAAATAGACAATCACCCAACTTAGGATCATTGGAATTCATCTTACTCAAAGCAATAGACTTGTGAAGAATTTCCTCTAAGTTTTGCAAGGAATAGTTTGGAAATCGTTCCTCAAGAAATCTCCATATAGTGTAGGCACAATGAAGAGTAGGCAAGCAACCGAATGCAAACCTCTAGTAATAAGATTGACAGTTATAAGGTTGTGGATCATGTCAATAGACTCATCAAGGGTAGGATGCAAAGGATCAACATGGGGTGCACAAGGGCTAGTAATGTACTTGTTCAAATGATATTCATTGAAAATCTCAAGCATCTCATTTTTCCACTCATGAAAGAACTCTCCATCAAGTATAGGCACTCTACGTCTAAGACTCCCCAACATAGACTCATCCATCTTCCTCCAATGGTGATTAAACCAAAGCAATGGAGACTGATGGAGTCCTGGATTAGGGGGTCTCCGGACAACCGGACTATACCCTTTGGTCGGACTGTTAGACTATGAAGATACAAGATTGAAGACTTCGTCTCGTGTCCGGATGGGACTCTACTTGGCGTGGAAGGCAAGCTAGGCAATACGGATATGTATATCTCCTCCTTTGTAACCGACCTTGTGTAACCCTAGCCCTTTCCAGTGTCTATATAAACCGTAGGGTTTTAGTCCATAGGACAACATACAATCATACCATAGGCTAGCTTCTAGGGTTTAGCCTCTCCGATCTCGTGGTAGATCAACTCTTGATAATACTCATATCATCAAGAATAAATCAAGTAGGACGTAGGGTTTTACCTCCATCAAGAGGGCCCAAACTTGGGTAAAACATCCTGTCCCCTGCCTCCTGTTACCATCCGCCTTAGACGCACAGTTCGGGACCCCCTAGGCGAGATCCGCCGGTTTGCACCGACATTGGTGCTTTCATTGAGAGTTCCTCTATGTCGTCATCATCAGGCTTGATGGCTCCTTCGATCATTGTTAGCGATGTAGTCCAGGGTGAGACTTTTCTCCCCGGATAGATTTTTGTATTCGTCGGCTTTGCACTGCGGGCCAATTCGCTTGGCCATCTGGAGCAGATTGAAAGCTACGCCCCTGGCCATCAGGTCAGGTTTGGAAGCCTAAACTACACGGCCAATATCCGCGGATACTTGATCTTCGACGGATTTGAGCCCCTGCCGAGTGTGCCGCGCTGTCACGATGGGCATGATTTAGCTCTGCCACCGAACAGTGTCCTGGAGACCGCACCTGCAGTCGCTCCGACCTTTAATTCGGAGCCAACTATGCCATTTGAGGGCGGGTGGTTAGACCCCGCCACGGAGGCAGCAGCCTCAACGGAGATTTAACCGAACACCAACCTTGTCCTTCGCGAGGCCCGTGACTCCCCATCGCCGGACTCTCCTCTGGACTCTGGACCTTCCGCGCCCCTGCCAATCGAATCCGATTGGGCGCCGATCATGGAGTTCACTGCCGCGGATATCTTTCAGCACTCGCCCTTCGGCGACATACTGAATTCACTAAGGTATCTCTCTTTGTCAGGAGAGTCCTGGCCGGATTATGACCGGCAGGATTGGGATGCGGACGACAAAGAAATTCGATGCCCACCCACCACCCACTTCATAGCCACTGTCGATGACTTGACCGACATGCTCGACTTCGACTCCGAAGACATCGACGGTATGGACGACGATGTCGGAGATGAACAGGAACCAGCACCTATAGGGCACTGGAAAGCCACCTCGTCGTATGACATATATATGGTGGACACACCCAAAGAAGGCAATGGCGACTGAACAGTAGAGGTTGACCCCTCCAAGAAGCAACCTAAGCGCCGGCGTCAGCGGCGCCGCTCTAAGTCCCGCCAAAGCAAAAACGGTGATTCCTGCATAGGAGATAATAACACCCCGGACAGTGCCGAAAAAACCCCCTCCAGCACGATCTAGGATAGGAGGATGGAGAGGCCAGCCCTCCAGAGAGAGCGGCAGATGGAGAGGCGGAGGATGATAATTACATGCCCCCCTCTGAAGACGAGGCAAGCCTCGACTATGACGAATTCGTCGTGCCAGAGGATCTCTTCGAACAAGAGCACTTCAAGCGCCGGCTTATAGCCACGGCAAATAGCCTTAAGAAAAAGCAGCAGCAGCTTCAAGCTGATCAAGATCTGCTAGCTAACAGATGGACTGAAGTCCTCGTGGCCGAGGAATATAAACTCGAATGCCCCTCCAAGAGTTACCCCAAATGCAGGTTGCTACCCCGACTGGAGGAAGAAGCGTATGACGCGGCTGATCGGCCGCCTCGTGGCCGCGATAGAGAGGCATTCCGGCCAAAAGCTCAACCTGCACCTCGACGCCATTCAAATAAAAAGGCATGGGGAAATACGCTAGACCTGCGAGACGTATTGGAGGACAAAGCAAAACATGCAAGATCGATCTACGGATCACGAGGGTGCGAGTCGATAAACGTCATGCCGGATACAGTAAAAGTAAATCCGGCCGGGCCCAACACAGCGGGCAAGACTCATTGGAGCTGCGTCACGATATAGCCCAGTACAGAGGTACCGCACACCCCTTATGCTTCACAGATGAAGTAATGGATCATCAAATCCCAGAGGGTTTCAAACCCGTAAACATAGAATCATACGACGGCACGACAGATCCTGCGGTATGGATCGAGGATTTCCTCCTGCACATCCACATGGCCCGCGGTGATGACCTACACGCAATCAAATATCTCCCACTCAAACTTAAAGGACCAGCTCGGCATTGGCTCAACAGCTTGCCAGCAGAGTCCATTGGCTGTTGGGAAGATCTGGAAGCCGCATTCCTGGACAACTTTCAGGGCACTTATGTGCGACCACTGGATGACCTGAGCCATATAATCCAGCAGCCAGAGGAATCGGCCAGGCAATTCTGGACACGGTTCCTAACAAAGAAAAATCAAATCATCGACTGTCCGGATGCAGAGGCCCTAGCAGCTTATAAACACAACACCCGCGACGAGTGGCTAGCCTGGCACCTTGGTCAGGAAAAGCCGAAATCTATGGCAGCCCTCACGACACTCATGACCCGCTTTTGTGCAAGAGAAGACAGCTGGCTGGCTCGCAGTAATAACATATCAAAGAACCGTGGTACTTCAGATACCAAGGATGACAACGGCAGGTCACGTCGCAACAAACATAAGCGCTGCATTAACAGCGACAGTACCGAGGATACGGCAGTCAATGCCGGATTCAAAGGCTCTAAACCCGGTCAGCAGAAAAAGCCATTTAAAAGAAGCACTCTGGGCCCGTCTAGTTTGGACCGCATACTCGATCGCTCGTGTCAAATACATGGCACCCCCGAAAAGACAGCCAACCACACCAATAGGGATTGTTGGGTATTCAAGCAGGCCGGCAAGTTAAATGCCGAAAACAAAGATAAGGGGCCACATAGCGATGACGAGGAAGAGCCCCGGCAGCCAAACACCGGAGGACAGTAGAGGTTCCCCCCACAAGTGTGGACGGTGAACATGATATACGCAACCCACATCCCCAAGAGGGAGCGGAAGCGTGTGCTCAGGGACGTATATGCGTTGGAGCCAGTCGCCCCAAAGTTCAACCCATGGTCCTCCTGTCCGATCACCTTCGATCGCAGGGACCACCCCACTAGTATCCGTCATGGCGGATTCACCGCACTGGTCCTAGACCCAATCATTGATGGATTTCACCTCACTCGAGTCCTTATGGATGGCGGCAGCAGCCTGAACCTGCTTTACCAGGACACAATGCGCAAAATGGGTATAGACCCCTCAAGGATCAAACCCACAAAAAAGACCTTTAAAGGCGTCATACCAGGTGTAGAGGCCCATTGCATAGGCTCAGTCACACTGGAAGTGGTCTTCGGATCCCCGAATAACTTCTGAAGCGAAGAGTTAATCTTTGATGTAGTCCCGTTCCACAGTGGTTATCATGCACTGCTCGGGCGAACCGCATTTGTGAGATTCAATGCGGTACCGCATTATGCATACCTCAAGCTCAAGATGCCAGGACCTCAGTGGGTCATTACAGTTTACAGAAACATAGAGCGCTCTCTCCGAATGGAGGAGCACACTGCGGCCCTCGCAGCGGAAGCGCAAAGCAGCCTCTTAAGGCAATCCACTAGTTCAGCGTTTAAGGACCCAAACACCTTCAAGCCCGCCCAGAGTAATCGGCAACAGGACCGCCTGGCACATTCCGAGCTCGCATAGCAATGCGGCCCCCACCCCGGCCCAAGCCAAACGGCGAAATTCGTGCCACGCGTACATAATTACGCATTAAAAATACCATGGGCACAGGCAGGGAGGGGGGGCATGACTACGGCATGCCCCAAGACGTGGCTTAAACCGCACTAGGGGCTTCCCGTTTTGTTATTTTCTTTTCAGGACTTTAATCTCTGGAAACCCGGTCCGGCAGCATGATTGTCGAACATATGATGCAGCAACCAAGAAGGCAGACAGCTACGTCACACCACGGAACTCCCGGGTGGATTACGATAACGAGTGTAATACTGGCCTTAATACTATTCTTCAGCTCGCCCTTGGAGGGGACATAGTCCTACTTTTTTTGTTATTGCATTGCACGTATCATTCTGCTTTAACGCACCATTTTGAATAAACAATGCATAACATTAAGACTATTATTGCATTCGTCTATATATATATATGTTCATTCGTGACATCCAGCACCCGTACACTCTGGTACGGCCAATACGCTAGGGGCTTAAGCATACCCCACAATACGGCGTGAGAAGTCCGAACACTTTCGACAGTGTGGCACCCTGAACTTATAGCATTATATGCATCAGCTCCGTATCATGTCTTGGGTCAATAGTTGGGTTTTCCCGGCTCCCATGTTTTGGTACCTTACGTTCCGCTATATCGGCTAAGGTAGCACTGGGAGAAGTACTGCGATTGTGCCCCGGTTCTGCTGGGTTAAGCCCCTTAGTAGAGAAAGCTAAAACTGACTGTCATGATAAGGCGAGAGACTGGTCGCTGTTCGAGAGGTTTTCGAGTCCTTAAAGACTTATGCCGCTTAGAGCGAGGAGTCGGCCCTGTCTGGCTTAAGGCGTGTATCGTGCCCCAGATTCGTCCTTCCGAATACTAGGGGCTTCGCCGAAATTTAAAATTATAGAATTCTATGGCTAAGTGAGAGTGATAACGCATTATAGTCTGATTGCCTTGTTCGTTGTGCTGAGCACCTCCCTTGAAGGACCCAACAATGGGAACAAGAGTGCTCAGGTTTATCCCGAACACCCCAGCACTCGTGGCATGGGGGCAGAAGCCGACGACTAGCCATCTCTCAGATTTGATAAATAGCCGAACAGAAGGTAATATTTTAAATTCAAACAAGCGTTGCATAGCGCATATGAACAAGTTTTCATAACTACAGGATTACACGAGCGAGTTTACTCGAATATTATATCTTTCGTACACTCGTCCGCTACGAGACGAGCACCCTTCAGGACACCCTCGTAGTACATCTCGGGGTGGCGATGCTCCTTGCCCTCCGGCGGCCCTTCCTTAATCAGCTTCACGGCGTCCAGCTTGGCCCATTGCACCTTCACACGGGCGAAAGCCCGGCGTGCACCTTCGATGCAGACGGACCGCTTGATGACTTCCAGCCGTGGGCAGGCATCCACAAGCCACCTCACTAGGCCGAAGTAGCTGTTGGGAAGGGCGTCGCCGGGCCACATCCGGACTATAAAGCCCTTCATGGCCTGTTCGGCCGCCTTGTGCAGCTTGACCAGTTGCTTCAGCTGGTCGCTCAGAGGCATCAGGTGTTCGGTCCCAGTATACTGATACCAGAACAGCTTCTCCGTTGAGCTTCCCTCCTCGGCCTGTTAAAACTGTGCGGCATCTGACACACTGCGGGGGAAATCTGCAAATGCTCCTAGAGAGCTCTGAATTCGGGTAAGTAACAGGTAATTTACTTTCACATGCTTGCTTCGCACATAGAATGCCTTACCTGCTGCTATCTTCTTCATCGCATCAATCTCTTGGAGGGCCTTTTTGGCTTCGGGCTTGGCACTCTTTGCGCTCTCGAGGGCCGCGGCAAGCTCAGACTCTCGCGTCTTCAAGTCAAGCTCCAATGCCTCGTGCTTCGTCACGAGAGTGTGGAGCTCTTGCTGCACCTCGCCCACCCGTGCCTCATGCCTTTCCCGCTCGGTGCGCTCCTTGGCCGCTTTGTTTTCAGCCTCGGATAGCGCTTGCTTCAGGGTTGCCACCTCGGCCGTGGCACCTCGCAAATTTACGACGATCCTGTCATTTTGCAATCGCATTCTTTTTATACATATCCATAGACAAGGTACAACTTACCTTTGTTCTCCTCGAGCTGCCTCTTGGCAAGGTCGAGCTCGTCCTTGGACCCTTTAAGGTCCTGCTTCAGTGCGGTGACCTCCGCAGTCAGTGCGGCAGAGGCTAGCAGCGAAGCCTGCATACGCATATAGACATACTTATATTAGACTCCTGCGTATTGTTTGATCCTCTCTTCAGCTTTTCTTTGTGAACACCGAACAGAGCATCTAGGGCTACTGTCTATGCGGTAATATTTCTCCTATATTTCAAAAACTTACCTCAAAGCCTATTAGAAGGCTGGCACAGGCTTCAGTCAGTCCGCTCTTGGCGGACTGAACCTTCTGGACCACTGCACTCATAATAGTGCGGTGCTCTTCGTCAATGGAAGCGCTCCGAAGCGCTCCCAGCAGATTGTCCGGTGCCTCTGGATGGGCAGAGGTCACCGGCACAAGCGTCTTGCCCCTCTTGGAAGGAGGCCACCTGCCCGAGTTCGGAACCACTGGAGGTTCCGACGCGGTGTTCGGCTGAGGGCCGAACTCGGAGCCCGCGGGGGCTTTGCTCCCCCTGCTCCCGGAGTCCGGAAGGTCGCTTTGAGGTGCCTCCGGGACTGTCTCCCCTCGACCCAGTGCCTCTTGAGACAACACCTCGGCGTTGTCCGTAGGGCAAGGGGAGGTGGCGGTCGGAAGTGGATCGCTATCCATATCCGACGAGCCCAGGGAGCCGTCCGACGAGGATACGTCGATACGGGTTTGGGGCGGTCTGCACAATCATAATTCGGCGTTAGGAGAAGCAGTGCGACAAAGGAATGCTATGAGTTACTTTGGTATCTGAATACTTACGACTTCGCCAGGGGCTTGGCCCTGTGCAGCCACTCGTCTTTGCCTTCGGCGGCGGTGGTGGAGTAGTCCGGAAGGAGAGTCCTTCCCTTGTTGGACCCTTCGGCCCCCCTAGTAGGGACGGCCTTCCTTTTCTTGTCTCCCCCGAATGGAGGGGGAACATCTTCATCTTCCTCCTCGTCTTCGGGGGAGGAGTGCGTTGCGGAGTTATCGAACGATGAGTCCGATAACACCTGGCGCCGGGAGCTCTTTCGGGTTCCCTTGGCCTTCTTGGTCTTCTCCGGCACTTTGTAAGGAGCCGGAGTCAGCATCTCCGTCAGGAGAGCGTCCACAGTGTCTTCGGGTAGAGGGGCCGGACAGTTAATCTGCCCCGACGTCTCCACCCAGTCCTGTCAAAGGCATGGAGATCAGACCCCGCACATGGTTAAGCTAGGGGAAATAAATATCCTACCGGATGTATAGAACTCATCGAATGCGCTTGGCGCTTCGCGCTTAGCCCGCGGTCCTCGGTGAGGGAGGAAGGGACCTCGGCGCCCTTGAACAGCACCTTCCAGACGTCCTTGTGCGTCGTGTCAACGAGCTCGCTCAGAGTCTGGTGCTGGGCCAGGTCGAACTCCCACAAGTTGAAGTCCCATTGTTGGCACGGGAGGATCCGGCGGATGAGCATGACCTGGACTATATTGACAAACTTGAGCTTCTTGCCGGCCATATTCCGGATACATTTCTGGAGTCCGTCCAGCTCTACCGATGAACCCCAGGATAGGCCCTTCTCTTTCCAGGAGGTGAGCCGCGTGGGGATTCCGTATCGAAACTTGGGGGCAGCCACCCATTTGGCATCGCGCGGCTTGGTGATGTAGAACCATGCCGATTGCCACCCCTTTATGGTCTCCACGAAGGAGCCTTCAAGCCATATAATGTTGGGCATCTTGCGCACCATGGCTCCGCCACATTCTACTTGTTGGCCGCCCACCACCTTCAGCTTGATATTGAAGGTCTTTAACCATAGGCCGAAGTGGGGCCAGATGCGGAGGAAAGCCTCACTCATGACGATGAACACCGAAATGTTGAGGACGAAGTTCGGGGCTAGATCATGGAAGTCCAGCCCCTAGTAGAACATGAGACCACAGACGAATGGATGGAGTGGAAACCCCAGTCCGCGGAGGAAGTGGTGGAGGAAGACTACCCTCTTGTGAGGTTCAGGGGTAGGAACGATCTGCCCCACAGCGGGCAGCCGATGCGCGATATTCGCGGCCAAGTATACGGCTCCACGCAGCTTCTTGATGTGTCCCTTCGTAATGGAGGAAGCCATCCATTTGCCTCCCGCTCCGGACATGATTGGGGAAGGTTGAGGGGAAGGATGTGGGCTTGGGCGTTGGAGCTCGAGTGCGCAAGAACGGATAGGCAAGGAGGAAGAAGGCGTGGGTAGAAAAAGGTTAAACTTTATCCCTTTATAAGGGCAGTCGAAGTCATGCGCCCCCACTAGCCTGGTAAAACTCGCTTATTCCCCAAGCATTGTAATCGATGGCGCAGTTGGGTTACCCACGCCCGTATTGATGAGAATCCCGTAATAAGGGGGACACGATCCCTACTTTGACAAGACGTGTCAAAAAACTGCCTCGCGTTATGTGTGGGGCTAGTTAAAGGAAACGGTTCGAATAATCACCAGGCCATAGCTTAATGTCATGTTGCCAAAGTGTGTCAGCAGATTAAGATTTGTGGAAATATTATTCTCTCTATGGTGGTATGTGGAATTTATTTTGCAGGGTTGGACACTATCCTGGTATTCAAACTCCTCTGTGATGTGTTCGGAGGAGGAACCCGCCTTGCAATGCCGAAGACAACACTGCTCGCTGGACTCATCGTCATTGAAGCCTGGTTCAGGAGCTACTGATGGAGTCCTGGATTAGGGGGTCTCCAGACAGCCAGACTATATCCTTTGGCCGGACTGTTAGAGTATGAAGATACAAGATTTAAGACTTTGTCTCGTGTCCGGATGGGACTCTACTCGGCGTGGAAGGCAAGCTAGGCAATACGGATATGTATATCTCCTCCTTTGTAACCGACCTTGTGTAACCCTGGCCCTTTCCGGTGTCTATATAAACCGGAGGGTTTTAGTCCATAGGGCAACATACAATCATACCATAGGCTAGCTTCTATGGTTTAGCCTCTCCGATCTTGTGGTAGATCAACTCTTGTAATACTCATATCATCAAGAATAAATCAAGCAGGACATAGGGTTTTACCTCCATCAAGAGGGCCCGAACCTGGGTAAAAGATCGTGTCCCCTGCCTCCTGTTACCATCCGCCTTAGACACATAGTTCGGGACCCCCTACCCGAGATCCACCGGTTTTGACACCGACGTACCAATACTCTGGTACCAATTGAAAGGATCGATAAGAGGTGTCTAGAGGGGAGGAGATTAGACCCTCATAAAAGAAAAGTAGCAGTTTTTTATTTCTTTAAGTTAAGGTGGAGTTTTAGCATAAGTTTAAACATTCACAATACATTTAGAGCAAGCATGGCAAGAGTATATGAGCAACGGAAAGTAAAGCATGCGATTTGCAAGGGTATAAAGGGATGGGATTGGAGAATGCAAACTCAATTGGAGACACGGAGATTTTTGGCATGGTCCCGATAGGTGGTGCTATCGTACATCCACGTTGATGGAGACTTCAACCCACGGAGGGTAACGGTTGCGGCGAGTCCACGGAGGGCTCCACCCACGAAGGGTCCACGAAGGAGCAACCTTGTCTATCCCACCATGGCCATCGCCCATGAAGGACTTGCCTCACTTGGGTAGATCCTTACAAAGTAGGCGATCTCCTTGCCCTTACAAACTCCTTGGTTCAACTCCACAATCTTGACGGAGGCTCCCAAGTGACACCTAACCAATCTAGGAGACACCACTCTCCAAAAGGTAATAGATGGTGTGTTGATGATGAACTCCTTGATCTTGTGCTTCAAATGACAGTCTCCCCAACACTCAACTCTCTCTCACTGATTTGGATTTGGTGGAAAGATGATTTGGGTGGAAAGCAACTTGGGGAAGGCTAGAGATCAAGATTCTTGTGGTACGATTGGAATATCTTGGTCTGAACACATGAGTAGGTGGTTCTCTCTCAGAAAATGAATGTTGAAAGTGTAGGCACGTTCTGATGGCTCTCTTCACGAATGGAGGATGGGTGGAGGGGTATATATAGCATCCATAGAAAATGTAGCCGTTACACACAATTCACCAAACTCGGTGGGACCAAATCGAGAAACTTCGTCAGACCGATTTGGTTCAAAATGTGAACTTTAGAGTTGTAAGTGGGACCTATGATCAACTCAGTGGGACCAATGTGCTAGGGTTAGGGTAAAACCTCAACTCGGTTTCACCGATTACACAAACTCGGTGAGACCAATTTTGGTAATAAGCAAAACAGAGAGTTGGTCAAGCAAACTTGGCAGGACCGATTGCATATCTCGGTGAGACCGAAATGATTATAACATGCAACAGAGAGTTTGCAAGCCCATCTTGGTGAGACCGAGATCCCATCGGTGAGATCGAACTGATTAGGGTTTCTGGCAGTGGCTATGTCAAATGAACTCGGTGGCGCCGGATAGATCAAATCGGTGGGGCCGAGTTTGACTTTTGGTTTGGGACATATGTGGAAATGAGAAAGTGGTTGAGGGCTTTGGAGCATATCACTAAGCACTTTGAGCAAGCAAGCCATTAAGCAACACCTCATCCCCTTTTAATAGTATTGGCTTTTCTTATGGACTCAGTGTGATCTTGGATCACTAAAATGGAAATGCAGAGTCTTGCGCTTTTGCCAATCCTTGTCCTTAGTTTCTTGAAAGGGTTCCACATCCTCTTGTCCATGCCACTCCACTGTTGAAATCATCTGAAATATAGTAGATGAAAATATTAGTCCAACAGGAGATATGTTGACATTAATTACCAAAATCACCCAGGGAGCACTTGTGCTTTCAACACAAAACTCAACAAGAACTCGTGAGATAAGTTAATATAAACCAATGGAAAAACCTCATCATTCTCTACTATAGAAAATCACTAAAATTAATATTCAACATTGCATACTTAATGCCTCTGCATATTTAGTACTCCTATCCTCAAATAGAATCATTAAACAAGCAAACATATGCAGACAATGCAAACATAACAGCAATCTGCCAAAACAGTATAGTCTGTAAAGAATGCAAGAGTATAAATACTTATTTAACTCCAAAAATTATGAAAGTTTACCTCACTGTAGAATTTATCTGGGCTTATTGTGCAAAAAAATTCAGCATTTTATCACATTGTGACTTTTCTAGGGAATTTTTGCAACAACGATAAACTTTCTGTTTTGAAACAGCAACATGTATACTTGCAAAATAAGCATGGTAAAGGTTATCGTTGACATTTTTATTGAAAAGAAAGATGCAAAACATTATTCTAAATAACAGAAAGCAAATCATAGTAAAATAAAATGATGCACCAAGTAGAACTTATAGCATGTGATGAATGAAAATGTAGCTCCAAGTGAGGTTACCGATAATGTTGGAGACGAAAGAGGGGATGCCTTCCGGGGCATCCACAAACTTAGTTTCTTGGATCTTCCTTGAATATTACCTTGAGGGTGCCTTGGGCATCCCCAAGCTTAGGGTCTTGTCACTCCTTATTCTCCTCATATCGATATCTCATCCTAAACTTGAGAACTTCAAACACACAAGACTTGACGGAACTTTGTGAGATATGTTAGTATGATAAAGACAAATCATTCACTTTGGAACTGTCAAAGACAAGATTCATAATTGTTCTCACACAATGCCTACTGTACCTTATCATTTACACAATTTATATTGAGAAATATAAGCCATAGAAACTAGAAAGCAAGCAAACTATGCATTGAAAACAGAATCTGTCAAAAACAGAAGTGTCTTTAATGATCTGAACAACAACCATACTTCTACTATTCCAAAAATTCTAAAAAATTAGGAAAACATGGGAAATTTTTATACCAAACTTGTGAAAAAAGAAACAGGATTTTATCACGCTTCTGAAGACGAAAATTATTTTACTGGGCACAAAAGTTTCTCTTTTTCAACAAGATCAAATCAACTATCACCATAGACCATCCCAAAGGTCTTACTTGGCACTTTATTGAAACAAAAGATATAAAACATGATTACTACAGTATCTTAATGATGTGAACACACAAAAACAGTAGGTAAAAGTGTTGGGTTGTCTCCCAACAAGCGCTTTTCTTTAATGGCTTTTAGCTAGGCATGGTGATTTCAATGATACTCGCATAAACGCTAAGAATTGAAACATAAAGAGAGCATCATGAATCACGTGACAAGCACATTTTAGCCTAACCCACTTCCTATGCATAGGGATTTTGTGAGCAAACAATTTATGGGAGCAAGAATCAACTAGCATTGGAAGGAAAAACAAGCAAAACTTTAAGATGTTCAACACACAGAGAGGAAACTTGATATTATTGCAATACCTACAAGCAAATGTTCCTCTCTCATAATAATTTTTGGTAGCATCATGACTGAATTCAACAACATAGCTATCACATAAATCATTCTTTTCATGATGCATAATCATAGAAATTTTGTTACTCTCCGCATAAGCAAATTTATTCTCATCAATAGTAGTGGGAGCAAACTCAACAAAATAACTATCATGGGGGTGAAAATCAAAATCATGATGACAATTTCCATGGTTATCATTATTCTTTATAGCATACATGTCATCACCATAATCATCATAGATAGCAACTTTGTTATCATAGTCAATTGAAGCCTCATCCAAAATGGTGGATTCATCACCTAATAAAGTCGTGACCTCTCCAAATCCAGTTTCATCATTCTAATCATCATAAATAGGGGGCATGCAATCATTATAAAAAATTGCACATCAAATCTTGGGGGACTAAAAATATTATCTTCATCAAACATAGCATCCCCAAGCTTATGGCTTTGCATATCATTAGCATCATGGATATTCAAAGAATTCATACTAACAACATTGCAATCATGCTCATCATTTATACCAAACATTCTATTGAATTCTTCTTATATCAATTGAGCACAATTTTCCTTTCCATCATTTTCACGAAGTAAATAAAAAAGACGAATAATATGATGCAACCTCAATTCCATTTTTATAGTTTTCTTGTATAAACCAACATTCTATTGAATTCTTCTTCTATCAACTGAGCACAATTTTCCTTTCCATCACTTTCACGAAATAAATAATAAAGATGAATAATATGATGCAATCTCAATTCCATTTTTTATAGTTTTCTTTTATAAACCAAACTAGTGATAAACAAGAAAATAAAAGATACGATTGCAAGATCTAAAGATATACCTTCAAGCACTCACCTCCCCGGCAACGGCGCCAGAAAAGAGCTTTATGTCTACTACGCAACTTTATTCTTGTAGACATGTGTTGGGCCTCCGAGCGCAGAGATTTGTAGGACAATAGCAATTTTCCCTCAAGTGGATGACCTAAGGTTTATCAATCCGTGGGAGGCATAGGATGAAGATAGTCTCTCTCAAACAACCCTGCAACCAAATAACAAAGAGTCTCTTGTGTCCCCAACATACCCAATACAATGGAAAATTGTATAGGCGCACTAGTTCGGCGAAGAGATGGTGATAAAAGTGTAATATGGATGGTAGAAATATATTTTTATAATCTGAATAAATAAAAACAGCAAGGTAGCAAATGGTAAACGGGCACAAAAACGATATTGCAATGGTTGAAAATGAGGCCTAGGGTCTGTACTTTTGCTAGTGCAATCTCTCAACAATGCTAATATAATTGGATCATATAACCATCCCTGAACGTGCAACAAAAAATCACTCCAAAGTTCCTATCTAGCGGAGAACATAAGAAGAAATTGTTTGTAGGGTACGAAACCACATCGAAACTATTCTTTCCAATCGATCTATCCAACAGTTCATACTAAAATAACACCCAATAATTTCAGATTCATAATACTCAATCCAACACAAAGAACCTCAAAGAGTGCCCCAAGATTCCTACCGGAGAAACAAATACAAGAACGTGCATCAACCCCTATGCGTAGATTACCCCAATGTCACCACGGGAATCCGCGAGTTGAGTGCCAAAACATATGTCAAGTGAATCAAAATAATACCCATTGTCACCAGGGGTATTCATATTCAAGACATATATCAAGTGCTCTCAAATCCATAAAAGTATTCAATCCGATAAAACGAAATCTCAAAGGGAAAACTCAATTCATCACAACAAGATAGAGAGGGGAAAACACCATATGTTCCATCTGTATTAACAAAGCCCGCGATACATCAAGATCGTGCCATCAAGAACACGAGAGAGAGAGAGAGAGAGAGAGAGAGAGATTAAACACATAGATACTGGTACAAACCCTCAGCCCCGAGGGTGGACTACTCCCTCGTCGTCGTGGTGGCCGCCGAGATGATGAAAATGGCCACCGGTGATGATTGCCCCCTCCGGCAGAGTGCCGGAACGGGGCCTATATTGGTTTTTCATGGCTATAGAGGCTTGCAGCAATGGAACTTCTGATCTAGGGTTCTTTCCAATGATTTATCTATTTATAGGATTTTTTGGCATTGGTTTCACGCTAAGATGGGCCTCGAGGTGAGCACAACCCACCGGGGCAAGCCGGGCCCACCAAGCACACCCCGGTGTCTTGTGCCCTACTCCTTCACCTTCTAGTCCTTCCATGAAGCTTTGGGGGTCTCTTCTATTCCAAAAAAAATCGTCAAAAATTTTCAAATCATTTGGATAAATTTCATTTCTGCATAAAAAACAACACCATGGTAGTTCTGCTGAAAACAGCGTCAGTCTGGGTTAGTTCCACGAAAATCATACCAAAACCATATAAAGTTCTTGTAAACATGGCATGAATACTTCATAAATTGTAGATACGTTGGAGACGTATCATTTCCCTACTAGGGCTATCACAATATGCGTCCTGATATAGGCCGCTTCAACCTGGATGATCAGTCTTGCGTTGGTCTCAAGATTGACAATAGCTGGCCCTTCCCAGAGAATCACTTGTGGTTCAAATCAAGCATTTACAACACTGAGGATTGATTGAGCTGAAGTTCATTTCATTGCTTGTTATCTGTTGTGTGATGAAAACTTTAGTATTTATAATGTATCCTCATTGTCGTTGTGGGTTGATGACCTGTTGCATGTAATGCTAAATGATATGCCTGTGATAAACTTACTAAATACATGAATGGCTTTTGTCCGCACACGAATACGTCACCATGTACCTTCGACGCCAGGGGTGATGCACCGCAGCTCACGTCGAAGGAGACCCGCCGGAAGCGCGGTACGCAAGACAATCCGGCGGGTGCTTTTGAGGACCCGAAACCCCACATGCCCGGGAGGGACCCCGTCTGGACACGTGGTGGCTATGGGCTACCCTAGGTCGACCTGATCGCCCCTAGGGCCTCGAGGTTCGTCGCCCTGCAATGAAGAAGAACGAACGAAGAACGAGGAAGAAGAAGAACAAGGGAGAGGGATAAAGGTAAAGGTAAAAGATGATAGATTGATATGTCGATTGTGTGTTGTTCAATCGGCCGTCACCCCTTACATATATATGAGGCGGCTGGACTTCCTGTACAAGAAAAGGACTCAAATCACGTCCAAATCATCAAAAGTTACCCTAACTCGGACTATGAGGGCCCAAACTTCCGGTCTGGCCCGGAATTTCCGGGCTGACATTATATCAAGTAGCCCTCTTGCACTGAATCTGTAGGCCGCATACTACTTCGGATGACGATGGTCCCAAAAGAAAAGTTGTAGATCTTGCAATGGAGAAAAGCTCTTCAGTTGATCACTTCTTCATCCGAGGTCATCTTGATGTCTAAATAGGCTCTGCAAATCTGCAAACAATGTTAAAATTCCAGTCTTCGGGGCGCACCGCGTGCAAACTTTCGGTTTAGCCCGGAACCTCCCCGGAAGTTTTGCCCGGAACTTCCGGGGCAAACTTATGCAGCACACTGTTTTGGCTCTAACTTTTGCGTACGAACTCCGATTTAGACGTTTTTTATATTGAAATCGATCGCCTCGATGAGACGAAGACAATCTGTGTAGAAACACATCTCATATAAGGCCATCTTGGGGGCGTAATCAGCTGAATAATGTTTTGAATATAAAATCTGAGTACTTCAAACACAACTTCGGCCTTAGAGATGAGACTGGATGGCTATGGACCAAATATGAAACTTTCTCCTTTTGACGATACGGAACTTTCTCACTTTGAGCACTTCTCCATTTGAGGCCATCTTAATTAAGTTCTTGGCCGTGTCAAAATCTGGTGTCAACACATGCCCCCTGTTTTTCGGCAAACTTGTGTGCTGAAAAATAACTTGCACGATGGTTTTTCTAAGGACGATGTCAACACTCCATCGGCCATTTTGCATGTTCTTTGGATGATAAGTATATATCGGCCATTGCTTGTTTGATCCTCTTGAGGCAAACTTGGTTGAAAACTTCTCAGCTTCTATAACAATCCGGTGATAAGGTTCCATAGACCAAAACCATCCTCCGAACCATATTGTTCTCCCTTTTGCTAGGATTTTGTAGATAATCAAGAATGAACTTCCTTCAATCCTTACTTCGTCCGCATAAAAGTTTCATTAGTAGCCGAAGCGATGGGCTTCGATTTGGCCTTACCTATGTTGACAAGACCTAGCATCGGCTATTGATAGAAATACAATACACCATGGTTAACATAGCAGTTGGATGCTTGCTGTGCCAACTCTTTCGAATTGTCATGTCTAGATATATGAACAATTTTAAAGCAACCTAAGGTAAATCTTGCATCTAGACATACCAAAAGATAAACTATAAGTGATTCATCAAAACATTGATAACCAGTGGATATTTGTTGCACTACTAATAACGAATCACCGGAAGCATCAATATGTATAGCACCTATAGCAAGGCAAAGCTCCAATCCGAATGACAATGCATATTTGGCTTTGATCATTGTGCACAAATATTTTAAGCGGCATGAGGCTTCACAAAATAGCACCATAAGGAGATATATAAACAACACCAACACCTTGGCCATTGCTACAAATTTAACCATCAATATATAATCTCCATGGTACTAGAGAGATCAAGTTAAAATCAATATTATGCATGATGTCAATATGATTGTAGCGACCAGACCTCAAACAGTCTGATCTCTGTGCTCCGGTGTCATCCCTGGATCAGTAATGCTGACACCACACAGTACTCGGAGGATTTATAACAGAGTAGCAATGACACACTTATTACATCGAGTGTCTCAAAAGAGAACTTATTACAATAAATATGGCTTAAGGCCATCTAACAACGATAACAGCGGAAGGCTTGGAAGATAAGTGAGTCCATCAACTCCAACGACATCACTGAGTATAGAACCACGACCTAAAACTCCTTAATCATCGTCTGAAAAGTCTGCAACATTAACGTTGCAGCCCGAAATGGGTCAGCACATGGAATATGCTGGCAATGTAACACATAGAGAGTAATGGAATGAAACAGCTATACTATATGCATATTTGGCTGGTGGAAAGCTCTATGGTTACAGTTTTGCGTAAAGCCAATTTTTCCCTACTTCAAAGGAATAAAATTTATTTAACTATCATGGTAGTTGTTAAACATTGAGAATGGTTGACAGCATTCTCAATCCCAATTAAGCATCATCATTAAACATAACCCAACAAAATTAATTTAGAGTAACATGTTGAGATTCACATGATAATTCAGGTACTAGATACTCAAGATGTCCATAATCGGGGACACGACTAACCATGATTAGTTTATTACACTCTGCAGAGGTTTGCGCACTTTTCCCCACAAGAATCGATTGCCTCCGTTGGGTTTCTCGCACTACAGGGTGTTTGAGAAGACGGATAACCGAGACATAGTCTTTCAGAAGTGCTAGCACCTTACGATCGGGTAGACCGTACCACCTACATCCCCTACATCTGCTACTCTAAAACTGTAAGAGTTCGCACGACTTAGTCAACTATGCTAGAGCCCACAATAGCTTGTGGCTGCACACGGAAGTTTCTAGTATGAATAGTCTCATGATCCCTTTGAGCCTGGGTGGCGGTCCAAAAGAAAACAGGCAAGTCCTGGAATACCCAGGTTCCTCAATCCACCCAGATGTGTGTTTAAGTTACCACCTTAGATAACCATTAATTAACAAAACTCACATCTGTCATGGATATCACTCACCCAATCCACGTCTACTAGCATAGCATGGCATAATAAGCAAACGTAGAAGTAACTCCCAAAGGTTTGATAATAAACAGGTAATAGGTACTACCTCATCTACTTCCCATCCCACAATTTAATTAGATCCTAACCATGCAATGTGTGAGGGTTGATCTAATGCAATAAAACTGGGTAGTAGAAAAGGTATGATCAAAGTGTTACTTGCCTTGCTGATGATCTGGGAAACCTAGCGATTCGAAGTAACAATCGGCGCACTCCGGGTATTCTATCACATACAAACAAACAAGCATACAATAAGTACTCAACTAATGCACAGGTAAAACTCAAATAAGAAATCTAACCAGAAGGTTCAACTCAAGAACTCCGGTTGGCAAAAGAATCAAATCGAACGAAGCAACGAAAGTCAAACGGCGAAAGAAAACAACTTCGTTCTACTAATCTGGGTCTAGGGCAAATTTTACAGTAGCAAAATCTTGTTTAAGTTGGTTAAACGGATAGAGGGTTTTGAGACGAAACTCTAGGTGCTTGAATCGCCTGATTCCGATAAACGAGCGAAAAGTTATACTAAAAAGAAAATCGAATCAGGAATCACGATCAGAAAAATCGCGGATTTAATCTGATAAAAGAAAAACGACGAACGTTCGCTAGAACGAACGAACGGACGAACGCTCGCTATTTAAATAAATCGGGAAAACCGATCTATTTAAAAAAAACCGAATCTAAAAAAACCGACGGAAAAACCGACGGAAAACCGATCGGTTTTCTAAAAAAACCGGGCACGGATTTCGAGGCGGCGACGAACCTCGGCGAGCGTGCGGGCGGGGCGGCAGCTCCGGCGGGCGGCGAGCGGCGCGGCGCGGCGGCGGTGGCGGGGCAGGCGGCGGCGACGGGGTCGGGCGGCTGGGCGGCTCAGGGCTAGGGTTCCCCCGAGGCTGGGCCGGCTTATAAAGCCACCTCGGGCCGGAGTCCTAGCCGGACACGGCCCGTAGGTCGGTTCTTTTTTTTAAATATTACACGAAGAAGAAAAATAAGAAGAAATAATGAACGGACTCCAAAAATTCCGAAATAAATTTTCACGGGCTTAAAAAATCAAGCCGCACAAGGTGAACATTTATTTGGGACCTAAATGCAATTTTGAAAAACGCACATTTTTCCTAAATTCAAATAAAACACCGAAAAACTCCGAAATAAAATACTATTTGATTTTATTATTAAATCCTAAATATTTCTTTATTTTGGGAAAGTCATTTTATTCCCTCTCTCATACTTTTGTAATAGAAATAATTGATGATAAAATAAATAAAATCAAATGATCCTATTCTCAAAATTTGAGAAAACTCAAATATGAAAATAACGAAATCCCCAACTCTCTCCGTGGGTCATTGAGTTGCGTAGAATTTCTAGGATGAACCAAAATGCAAAATAAAATATGGTATGTAGTGATGATCTAATGTATAACATTCCTAATTGAAAATTTGGGATGTTACAAACCTACCCCCCTTAAGATGAATCTCGCCCTCGAGATTCGGGTTGGCTAGAAAATAGGTGAGGGTGGTCCTTGAGCAAATCTTCTTCTCGCTCCCAGGTAGCTTCATCCTCTGTGTGGTGGCTCCACTGAACTTTGCAAAACTTGATAACCTTGCTGCGGGTAACTCGACTGGCAAACTCGAGAATCTTAATTGGTTTCTCCACGTACGTCAAATCGTTATCCAACTGAATAGTTTCCAAAGGCACTGTGTCTCTCAAAGGTATGTCATCCATCTCCGCGTGGCATTTCTTTAACTGAGAAACATGGAACACATCATGAACTCCTGACAATCCTTCAGGCAATTCCAACTTGTAGGCCACTTCTCCCATACACTCCAAAACTCGATATGGTCCTACAAATCGTGGTGCTAACTTCCCTTTAACTCCAAAACGCTTTGTTCCCCGAAGTGGAAATACTCGAAGATAAGCTCTATCTCCAACTTCGTAAACTGTCTCCTTACATTTAGAATCTGCATAACTTTTCTGTCTGGACTGGGCTACCTTGAGCCTATCGCGAATCAACTTCACCTTCTGTTCAGACTCTTTAATCAAGTAAGGTCCAAACATCTGGCGGTCTCCATCTTCGTCCCATGACAACGGTGTCCTGCACCTCCTTCCATACAAAGCTTCGAAAGGGGCCATCTTTAAACTGGTTTGGTAACTGTTGTTGTAAGAAAACTCTGCATATGGCAAATTATTGTCCCAACTAGATCCATAATCTAGCGCACAAGCTCTCAGCATATCCTCCAAAATCTGATTGACTCTCTCAGTCTGTCCATCTGTCTGTGGATGAAAAGCTGTACTGAATTCTAGCCTGATACCCAAAGTTTCGTGCAACTGCTTCGAGAACTTTGAGGTAAACTGGGTTCCTCTATCCGATACGATACTCCTTGGAACTCCATGCAAACATATGATCCTGGTCATGTATATCTTTGCCAACTTAGCACTGGTGTAAGTGGTCTTTACCGGGATAAAATGAGCTACCTTCGTCAATCGATCAACTACAACCCAAATCGAGTCATAGCCCGAACGAGTCCTGGGCAATCCCGTGATAAAATCCATGCCTAGCTTATCCAACTTCCATTCGGGTATCGGCAATGGTTGTAACAATCTTGCTGGCTTCTGATGCTCTGCCTTTACTCTCTGACATACATCACAAACTGCTACATACTCCGCAATATCCTTCTTCATTCCGGTCCACCAGAAAATATCCTTCAGATCCAAATACATCTTGGTATTTCCTGGGTGAATTGAATACGGTGAGTCGTGTGCCTCTTGCAAAATCAACTTCCTGATCTCCGGGTCATTGGGCACGTAAACGCGGTCTTCAAACCATAGGGTATCGTGCTCATCCTCACGAAATCCTTTAGCTTTTCCTTTGCTCAGTTTCTCCTTAATAGCGGCAATCTCTTTGTCAGTCTTCTGAGCTTCTCTGATTTTATCCATCAAAGTTGACTGAATCTCCAATGCTGCTACATAACCTCTCGGAACTATTTCCAAACATAGTTCACGAAGATTTTCTGCTAACTCCTTGGGTATTTCTCCCGTCAGTAACGTATTGACATGGCTCTTACGGCTTAATGTGTCAGCTACTACATTAGCCATTCTGGGATGATAATGCAATCTCATATCATAATCCTTGATGAGCTCCAACCATCTCCTTTGTCTGAGATTCAACTCCTTCTGTGTGAAAATGTACTTCAAACTCTTATGACCCGTGTACACCTCACAATGGTTTCCAATGAGGAAATGCCTCCATGTTTTCAAAGCATGCACTACGGCTGCTAACTCCAAATCATGCGTGGTATAATTTAACTCATGAGGCTTCAGTTGTCTTGAGGCATATGAAACAACTCTCCCTTCCTGCATAAGCACTGCTCCAAGTCCTCGACGTGAAGCGTCGCAATACACCTCATAATGTTTGGTCTGGTCTGGCAAAATCAACACTGGTGAGGTAACCAAGCGTTTCTTCAACTCCTGGAAACTAGCCTCACATTTCTCCGTCCATATGAACTTGGTATCTTTCTCTAACAACTCAGTCATAGGCTTCGCAATCTTTGAGAAATTCTCAATAAATCTCCGGTAGTATCCTGCGAGTCCAAGAAAACTCCGGATCTCTCCAACTGTTGTTGGGGCTTCCCACTTGGTCACGGTATCAATTTTAGTGGGATCAACTGCTATACCTTCTCCAGATATAACGTGTCTGAGGAATCCTATTTCCTTCAACCAAAAATCACATTTGCTGAACTTGGCATATAATTGATGTTCTCTGAGCTTTCCAAGTACCAAACGCAAATGCTCCTTATGCTCCTCCTCATTCTTCGAATAAACCAGGATATCATCAATGAACACTATGACGAACTTATCCAAAAACTCCATAAACACTTTGTTCATCATGTTCATAAAATAGGCAGGTGCGTTAGGCAGACCAAATGACATAACGGTATACTCGTACAACCCATACCTGGTGGTAAAAGCTGTCTTCGGAATATCCTGTTCTCGAATCTTCAACTGGTGGTATCCTGATCGCAGATCGATCTTGGAAAATACCTTAGCTCCTTGCAATCGATCAAACAAATCATTAATCATTGGTAGTGGGTACTTGTTCTTGATCGTTACTTCGTTCAATCCTCGATAATCAACAACCATCCTTAACGATCCATCCTTCTTCTCCACTAGAAGTACAGGCGATCCCCAAGGCGAAGAACTTGGGCGGATATATCCCTTATCCAGTAACTCCTTAATCTGCTTCTTAATTTCCACCAAATCCTTTGCTGGCATCCTATATGGTCTCTTTGATATTGGCCCTGTGCCTGGCAATAGCTCAATCAAAAACTCAATATCTCTATCCGGTGGCATGCCTGGCAACTCCTCTGGAAATACTTCAGGGAAATCCCTTACCACTGGTACTTCCTCCTGCACAACTCCTGTTAGGCAATTTACTTGAGTCCTCTTTGGCACATGCCGGGATACATACTTGATCCTTCTCCTGGTAAGAAAAATTGACTTACTAGCACATTCAATATTCCCTTCATACTTTGATAACCAATCCATGCCTAATATCACATCCAATCCTTGGGATTCCAATACTATTAGGTCTGAGGGAAAAACATAGTTACCAATCCTTAATGGTAACCGATCACACCATAGACTAGCCACATACTCTGCTCCAGGCGAGGTTACTAACATGGGTGACCTAAGGGCTTGGGTTGATAGGTTATACTTATCCACAAATCCCCTTGAGATGTATGAATGCGATGCACCAGTATCAAAAAGAACGAGTGCAGTAAATGACTTAACCAAAAACTTACCTATTACTGCATCGGGCTGAGCTTCAACCTCCTCCACGCTAACGTGGTTCACCTGTCCCCTGTTGAAAGGGTTCGGCTTCTTCCCAGAACTTCCATTGCCATTTTGGCCTTCAGGACATTCATTGGCATAATGTCCGGTCTTCTAACACTTAAAGCAAGTGACTTGGCTCAGGTCCTTCTTGGCTGGGGTTGATGGGTTGGTGCGGTTCTGGCCGTTGCTTCCTCCATTGCCATTACCATTCTTGGTGCCATTGTGATTGTGCGAGCTACCTCCTCCATGGGTGCGCTGAAAATGTCCTCCCGGTCTAGGGGTAAAACGTGGTTTCTGCTGAGCTCCTGAATTGTACTTCCCTTGTCCATACTTCCTCTTGCGATTCTCAATTTGCTGCTGCTTCCCTTCAATCATAAGAGCACGATCTACCAACTCCTGGTAGTTGTTGAAGGTTGCTACCATCAACTGCATGCTCAACTCATCATTCAGTCCTTCCAGAAACTTCTCCTGCTTAGCTGCATCCATAGCGACGTCATCTGGGGCATAACATGCTAACTTACTAAAGTCCTCCACACACTGGCCAACTGTCCGTCCTCCTTGGCGTAAGTTGCGAAACTCACGCTTCTTCATGGCCATAGCTCCTGATGAAACATGTGCAGTACGAAAAGCCTGCTGAAACTGGTCCCATGTGACAGTGTCAACTGGGAAAGTGGCTGTGAAATTCTCCCACCATGATGCTGCGGGTCCTTCTAACTGATGTGCGGCAAACTTTACCTTCTCCGCATCTGTGCATCCTGCTGTGGTCAACTCCCTAGCTATCTTGCAGAGCCAATCATCTGCTACTATCGGCTCGGTGCTACTGGAAAACACCGGCGGATTTAGCCTAAGAAAATGGGCTAAGTGATCAACAGGTGGTGGTGGTGGTGGTGGGTTGTTGTTGTTGTTCCCTTGATTCTGATTCTGGACTAGCAACTGCATCAATGTGTTCTGCTGCTGGATCAACATGGTGAGCTCCGGTGGAAAGGCAAATCCGGGGTCACATCTCGGAGGCATCTGAGGGTTTAGAAAAGATGAGATGTAAGAATAGAGGGGGTCTAAAGAGAAAACACTACCCATATGCACATGAGGCAAAAGCAAACAATTCACTTCATTCCATCAAACAAGGGCATACAATCGATCTATCTATCGCAAAAGTTCTCGGACTACTATATTTACATGGTGGACTACTACTACTGATGAGGTGGTCTACTAGAAATATTCTTCGGTTGTAGACTCCATGATATCTGCTCCAGTTTCATCAACATAGTCATCATCGCTACTATCTGGATCCGAATCGGTGCCGTCGATGATGATGTAGTCTTCCGGGCTAATCTCCTTGGGTTCTTCATCTTCCTCTACTAGCGTAGGGCCTCCCATAAATATTCCAATCTTCTTGATCAGGTCGTCATTCTTCTCCACCAATACTTCAATTTCCTCTGCATAATCTTCACGTGTAGCCTTGAGTTCTTCCTCCAGTTCGTTGATTATAGTCTTAGCCTTCTTCAGATATATCATGTCGGCGCACATCTGGTTCTCCTGTCGCCGAATGTGCTGGTTTAGCTCCTGGATAAAAGCTGCAATTGATCTATCCTTCCTGGTGCTGATCATCTCCCAGTGTTCATCTCGGCGCCCACAAATCTGGTAGATAGTATCCTTGAGATCTTTGCGGTACACTTCTCCAATGCGTCCCATGGCGATGTGAGCTGCCATGCTCTTTCCTAGACTCCAAGTTGGTGCATCAAAAGAAAACTCTATGGGCTCAGTGACTGGCATGAACGTCCTTTCTGGAACTTGAACTTGAATCATCCAGCGCTCTTCTTCAGGTAAAGTGGCGTTATAGGTTCCTGTGAAGCTTGGTACTCCTATGTTCAGGTATCTAGTGACTTCCTTCAAGTGACGTCCAAAGGGTGTATCTTCATCCGGTTGCGTGAACTTGTTCCTTGCATCCGCCATCCTAAAAGAGTAGAAAATATGAGAAGTCAGAAGAGAAGAGATTGAATAGTGATCTAGGTCTTTTAGCTTAGTGGTCGTGTCCTACAGTCAGCGTGTGCTCTGATACCATCTCTGTAGCGACCAAACCTCAAACAGTCTGATCTCTGTGCTCCGGTGTCATCCCTGGATTAGTAATGCTGACACCACACAGTACTCGGAGGATTTATAGCAGAGTAGCAATCACACACTTATTACATCAAGTGTCTCAAAAGAGAACTTATTACAATAAATATGGCTTAAGGCCATCTAACAACGATAACAGCGGAAGGCTTGGAAGATAAGTGAGTCCATCAACTCCAACGGCATCACTGAGTATAGAACCACGACCTAAAACTCCTTAATCGCCGTCTAAAAAGTCTGCAACATTAACATTGCAGCCCGAAACGGGTCAGCACATGAAATATGCTGGCAATGTAACACATAGAGAGTAATGGAATGAAACAGCTATACTATATGCATATTTGGCTGGTGGAAAGCTCTATGGTTACAGTTTTGCGTAAAGTCAATTTTTCCCTACTTCAAAGGAATAAATTTATTTAACTATCATGGTAGTTGTTAAACATTGAGAATGGTTGATAGCATTCTCAATCCCAATTAAGCATCATCATTAAACATAACCCAAAAAAATTAATTTAGAGTAACATGTTGAGATTCACATGATAATTCAGGTACTAGATACTCAAGATGTCCATAATAGGGACATGGCTAACCATGATTAGTTTATTACACTCTGCAGAAGATGGATGTTTGAGAAGATGGATGACCGAGACATAGTCTTTCAGAAGCGTAGCACCTTACGATCGGGTAGACCGTACCACCTACATCCCCTACATCTGCTAGTCTACCACTGTAAGAGTTCGCACGACTTAGTCAACTATGCTAGAGCCCATAATAGCTTGTGGCTGCACACAGAAGTTTCTAGTATGAGTAGTCTCATGATCCCTTTGAGCCTGGGTGGCGGTCCAAAAGAAAACAGGCAAGTCCTGAAATACCCAGGTGCCTCAATCCACCTAGATGTGTGTTTAAGTTACCACCTTAGATAACCATTAATTAACAAAACTCACATCTGTCATGGATATCACTCACCCAGTCCACGTCTACTAGCATAGCATGGAATAATAAGCAAACGTAGAAGTAACTCCCAAAGGTTTGATAATAAATAGGTAATAGGTACTACCTCATCTACTTCCCATCCCACAATTTAATTAGATCCTAACCATGCAATGTGTGAGGATTGATCTAATGCAATAAAACTGGGTAGTAGAAAAGGTATGATCAAAGTGTTACTTGCCTTGCTGATGATCCGGGAAACCTAGCGATTCGAAGTAACAAGCGGCGCACTCCGGGTATCCTATCGCAGACAAACAAACAAGCATAAAATAAGTACTCAACTAATGTACATGTAAAACTCAAATAAGAGATCTAACCAGAAGGTTCAACTCAAGAACTCCGGTTGGCTAAAGAATCAAATTGAACGAAGCAACGAAAGTCAAACGGCAAAAGAAAACAACTTCGTTATACTAATCTGGATCTAGGGCAAATTTTACAGTAGAAAAATCTTGTTTAAGTTGGTTAAACGGATAGAGGGTTTCGAGACGAAACTCTAGGCGCTTGAATTGCCTGATTCCGATAAACGAGCGAAAAGTTATCCTAAAAAGAAAATCTGATCAGGAATCGCGATCAGAAAAATCGCGGATTTAATCCGAGAAAAGAAAAACGACGAACGTCCGCTAGAACGAACGAACGGACGAACGCTCGCTATTTAAATAAACCGAAAAAACCGATCTATTTAAAAAAACCGAATCTAAAAAAAACTGACGGAAAAATCGATGGAAAACCGATCGGTTTTCTAAAAAAACCGGGCACGGATTTTGAGGCGGCGGCGAACCTCGGCGAGCGTATGGGCGGGGAGGCGCGTGGCGGCGGCGGGCGGCGAGCGGCACGGTGGGGCGGCGGCGGCGGGGTCGGGCAGCTGGGGCGGCTCGGGGCTAGGGTTCCCCCGGGGCTGGGCCAGCTTATAAAGCCACCTCGGGCCGGAGTCCTAGCCGGACACGGCCCATAGGTCGGTTCGTTTTTTTAAATATTATGCGCAGAAGAAAAATAAAAAGAAATACTAAACGGACTCCAAAAATTCTGAAATAAATTTTCACGGGCTTATAAAATCAAGCCGCACAAGGTGAACATTTATTTGGGACCTAAATGCAATTTTGAAAAACGCACATTTTTCCTAAATTCAAATAAAACACCAAAAAAACTCTGAAATAAAATCCTATTTGATTTTATTATTAAATCCTCAATATTTCTTTATTTTGGGAAAGTCATTTTATTCCCTCTCTCATATTTTTGTAATAGAAATAATTGATGATAAAATAAATAAAATCAAATGATCCTATTCTCAAAATTTGAGGAAACTCAAATATGAAAATAACGAAATCCCCAACTCTCTCCATGGGTCGTTGAGTTGCGTAGAATTTCTAGGATCAACCAAAATGCAAAATAACATATGGTATGCAGTGATGATCTAATGTATAACATTCCAAATTGAAAATTTGGGATGTTACAATGATGCTCAATAATAAAATCAACCATGATTTGGCCTTACGTAAGTTCTGAAAACTAACAAGCCAAAGCACACCCAATAAAAACATAAGTTGACTTTGCAATTTTGGTGAATTGGTCTATGCATAATATCCTCAATGGCATCAATTTGACAAATTCCTTTGCAAGCACTTATCTCAATCTCTACTCAAACTAAGGATGGTGTTAGAGTACCACACCGCCCATTCTTACATATATTCTTAGGGCTATAGACAAGTATCGGCCATTACCATGAGGTCCATGTAGGATTCATTCACCAAATCATGTATAGCCGAAATAAACAAATGATATAGCAATCAAATATTTCGGCCCTTTGGATTAGCAAGAAAAAATGTAGCTAATAAATTGTATAGAGATTTTGTAATACCCTCTCATGATGTAGAAAATTATGTCGCTTCCATGGATCAAAATAAATCCAGGGAGGGTAATTTGTCATACCTGATGCTGAATTCCATGGCAAAGGCATCAATGCTATGGTTGAAAAACATGGATGATGTGCTAACCGAAGATTTTGATGGGCTGATGCAAACCTTCGGCTTAATTGCTTCTGGTTTCCATCCTTCTCTTTCTTCACTTTTATAACACTTGTTGCAATAGAAGGTTGCACATCATTTTTTATTTTGGCTGCTCCTCTTGGGAACCCATGCCATGTTCTTCTTTTTCAGCTCTTGTGCACTACATTTTTGTAATTTGTTCTTTCGCCAATATGATAAGCCGAGTGGGCACCCCGGCTGTGATTTTGTTTGAAGCAATGGCAATTCTTGTTTCACCTTGTGCACTGTCAACTTATTTTCTTCAGATTTGGCACTTTGACTCTTGATAATTGGTTGCTTCGTCTCATTGCCTTTAGTAGCCAATGTCAACACTTTAATTGGCTCTTTTTCATTTCAGATCAAATCTGAAGTTGCACTCTTACGACCATCTCTTTTAACACAGTACACTTGTTTGACCACCTCTTTCTTCTTCTTTGAGCTTCAAACCGATTCCTTATGATTGAAACGGTCTTTAACATATGATTGTTCAAATGTTGATCTTCTCGGAGATGCATAATATTGGTTAGATGGTCTAAAATAAGATGGAGAGTGTGCCCTTGTATCATACCTGTCCCATGATGGATATGGAGCTACATGAGCATAGGGATGCATCCACGGCATTGGCACTGGCGGCCCAAAATAAGGATATGAATATGTTGCATTAAAATGCTCACTTTGCCAATACCGATCCTCATATTTGTGCCTTGGGGGTGATCTTGGTTTCTTTGCATGATTTGGCCGATAAGAATTCTTCTCTCCACTCTTCTTTCGATATTTATCCAATAGTTCAGCGAAGGTGATTTTTGATCTCTTACACTTGCGCTAATTTCGGCCTTTGTTTTCTTTTGGTTTGCTTTCATCAATCATTGGAATTTATTGCTGCCCCCAGTCCTTGGCGTCTCCATTGTAGCTTTGATGGAATTCTCGCCCTTAAGATTATGTTCATTATGCTCTTCAACAACTTCTTTAATTGAAAGCTTGATGCCATCACCTGTAGTTTTTACCTTCTCTTTAAATGGATCGGCTTGAAGCAGCTGATGCAAAAACTTTTTGCCACCGGGACCAATCGGAATAGACTGGTCATCTCTTGGTATTTCAACAAACTTCAATCGTCCTTTTTCAATGGCCGATTTAACTATTTGACGAAACATGTTGCAATCCTCAAAATTATGCTTGGACGAATCATGCAACTTACAATACATTCGTCCTTGGATTGATGACATAACATGGCGATCAAGAATTGTAATGTAATTATTTTTCAGCAACAAATAAAATATTTGATCACACATGCTTGAATTGAAGGTACACTTCTTGTTTTCTAGACGATCGTGTTGTGAGAACGGCTTTGGAGTTAAGCAAACGAATGGTTCATATTTTGCATCACCCCATTCGGCTGTGCATTGTGTTTTGCACTCTATCTCTGATGTCTTTGGATAAGAAACTATACTGGCATCGGTTTGCGCAGAAGATTTTAACCTTGGCTTTATATTTCTGAAACGAAAATAGCTAGAACATACATGTCTCAATTGAGACCAAGTGTAAGCCAAGTAAGAAATAAGCAGAGCTACCCAATTAGATATGAGCTTTAGATAAAGAAATGGGAAAAGCTTTGGCTGCAGTAATAAGTCACTATCCGTCTCTTAGAATGGTACAATATATTGACCGATATGCTTAGTAAAAATTTTATTGCTAACAAGTAAATTGCCCTTCTTCATTGGTCTTTGAAAATTACTTATTAGAATTTTTCTAATAGATGCATCAACAATAAAGTTGTGACCAAATCTGAAAATAGGTAAATTACTTGCTAGACATACCTCTTCGAATATGTTGGGAGAGCATGATGATTGCATATGATGAATAATATTGTGCTTTGCTTCTACATGACTTCCCAACACCAGGTCACAATTTTCTTCTTCCTTTCGTGCATCATAAATTTGAAGATCTTCGTCGACCGAACTTTGTTCGGTTACTTGCTCTTGTCCTTGAAGCTTGTCAATTTCTATGGCACGAAACTCATAGGGCAGGAAGTAGGTTCCATTAACTTCAGAAAAATCAAACATGGTTGTTTTGCTATGCTTGCCATGCCCTTTCTCAATAATGCTTGCCTCTTTGGATTTGATGGATTCAGAATATATACTACTTGATTCGGCTTTTTCAACCGAAGCACTTTTAGTTTCCGAATCATCATTCTTTTTGCCGGTTATATCAATTGGCAAGGCTTCTTTTCTTTGAGCCAATTCCCTATCAATTCTCTCCCAGCGAAGTACTTGCACACTATGGCGCAAAGCTTTAACTTCCCTCTCAATTTCAGCCCGCTCTAGTGTAGTTTGCCCCCCAATGCTTTTAGGATCTTTCGGCAATGAACTGTTAGTGTTGCCGAAATTTTGCAACTGTGTAGGGGGTGTATAATATGCTGCGATACTAGGTGGAGGTGTATGCACTGCTGTATAACCATATGCTCTTTCGCCAATTCTATCAATGCATGTAGTTTCATCTTTTTGCAAAACTCTAGCCTTTATTGCAGCATAATCAGGAAACAACCCCTTTTCATATTGTTCAAGGTAGAGAGCACTAATTCTCTTGTTTTGTGCCAAGCTCTTTTTTAATGCAGCCACAACTGCTTCCGAAAGAGATTACCCCGCAACACTTTCAGATTCTTTCGGCAATGATTCGCGAGTGTTGCCGAAATTCTCAAATTGTGTAGAGTATGCATAATATGCTACAGTATTTGATGATGGCACATGTGTTCCTGTAAAATTTTCACTTATTCGGCTATGACCATGAAGATGCGGGGCCGAATTATGAACATCTACAGTTGCATACGGTGCTGAAAAATTACTAACATGAGGTGTGGCATGGCCAATAGCTAGTAGTAGCATGGCCAATTCTCCCATACATCGGCAAGGTTGGATTCACATATTGCAAATTAGTTGCCGATAAATAAAAAGGTGAAACACTTTCTTGTATGCTATTGGAAATTTTAACATGAGGTGTTTCAAATTGATTAACCAAACCCATCAGGTTGTTCATCGACATATGGATTTGTGGGGTTGCCGATGCATGAGAGTTTGGATACATATGTTGTACGTTGCTAAAATAATAATAATTTAAAGCATGAAGATTGTTTTGCATCGGCCCTTCCGCATAATTAGATGCATGATTGATAAAACTAGGGCTAGCCGATACATTATGCTCATTAGGTGATCCAACAACAACATATGGATTATTTGCATCTACAAAGGGGAATTGGGTATTCATATTACCTTCGTAGATTGCAGCAACTTGATGACGATCTCTTCGTAGCAAGAACGGGCTGGAGACCGTTCAAAACTTCTTCCCCAGCGGAGTCGCCAAAAAGTGTGTTTGCACACGAACACGTCACCGTGTACCTTCGACGTCGGGGGTGATGCACCGCAGCTCACGTCGAAGGAGACCCGTCGGAAGCGCGGTACGCAAGACAATCCGGCGGGTGCTTTTGAGGACCCGAAACCCCACACGCCCGGGAGGGACCCCGCCAGGACGCGCGGCGGCTATGGGCTACCCTAGGTCAACCTGATCGCCTCTAGGGCCTCGAGGTTCGCTGCCCTGCAATGAAGAAGAACGAACGAAGAACGAGGAAGAAGGAGAACAAGGGAGAGGGATAAAGGTAAAGGTAAAAGATGATAGATTGATATGTCGATTGTGTGTTGTTCAATCGACCATCACCCCTTACATATATATGAGGCGGCTGGACTTCCTGTACAAGAGAAGGACTCAAATCACGTCCAAATCATCAAAAGTTACCCTAACTCGGACTATGAGGGCCAGAACTTCCGGTCTGGCCCGGAACTTCCGGGCTAACATTATATCAAGTAGCCCTCTTGCACTGAATCTGCAGGCCGCATACTACTTCGGATGACGATGGTCCCAAAAGCAAAGTTGTAGATCTTGCAATGGAGAAAAACTCTCAGTTGATCACTTCTTCATCCGAGGTCATGTTGATGTCGAAATAGGCCCCGCAAATCTGCAAACAATGTTAAAATTCCAGTCTTCGGGGCGCACCGCGTGCAAACTTTCGGTTTAGCCCGGAACCTCCTCGGAAGTTTTGCCCGGAACTTCTGGGGCAAACTTATGCAGCACATTGTTTTGGCTCTAACTTTTGCATACGAACTCTAATTTAGACGTCTTTTATATCGAAATCGATTGTCTCGACGAGACGAAGACAATCTATGTAGAAGAATTTCTCATATAAGGCCGTCTTGGGGGGCGTAATCAGCTGAATAGTGTTCTGAATATAAAATCTGAGTACTTCAAACACATCTTCGGCCTTAGAGATGAGACCGGATGGCTATGGCTCAAATATGAAACTTTCTCCTTTTGACGATACAGAACTTTCTCACTTTGAGCACTTCTCCATTTGAGGCCATCTTAATTAAGTTCTTGGCCGTGTCAAAATCTGGTGTCAACAGCTTTCGAGTCACTTCTCAGAGTGGTGCTGCGACGAGGCAAAAAACTATTTTCTGAATAAATAATTGTACGTGCATTGCAACAGGTTATCGTATGACTCCAATCAACAATTGTACTACTATTTGTACTAGCTTCACATGCTTCACGTGTCAGACGGGTGTTTTTACTGTAGTTGCAAATCGCATCATCCTAGGTCCTCGGATGAATCGAATCAACTGTAGAAATTGCATTCTGATATTTTGGGTTCAAACTTTCAAAACTGCTGCACTATCTCTACGTCTACGTATACGTAATACAACAAGTTTTAAACTTGAGACCAGCCATCCACCCTCACAAAGAACACTTATTAACCTAGCACAGACGCCAGGAAATTTGGCAACAGTGTGAGTTGGGACATATGTTAATGTGTTCGCTGTACGTAACCAGCACCTCGAATCCTCGATATATAGTAGGGTGGCATGGGCCAGAACAAGCATTCACGTCCAGGAGTATGACAAACGCCACCAGCACGACTTCCATCTGACACCATATATCTTGGAGTCCGTGCTACATCTATCTATTCAACCTCCTCGTTTCTTTAACTCAGCCATCGCGCAGCGGGCGAGGTGGGGGTTTGCCGATAGTTGGTTTCCTCAACTGCGGTCTCACTTGTAAGGCCAACTCCAGTGCATGACCCCAAATGGATGTCCGTTTTGCCCAGATTCTGTCCATTTGGGTAGGGAAATGGGGTCATGTCCGGGCTATTTCTCGGATGCAGTGGTCGTGCACCCAACGCGCGGACGCATCCCGACCGCGTACATTTTTCTTTGCAAACTCATATCTTTTTTCATCATTGATTTTTGGTACATGGAAATACTTCACCAAATTTTGACTAGAAAAGCAAGACCAAAGAAAACAAGAACCAGAAGAATACATTTTAGAAGATATCCAACTTCCGTAACTGCTCCTGTAAGTTGGATTGGTGCCGTTTCGATGCATTCATTGTTGATCTGCAGAGGCTCGATCTTGCGTGCTTCTTTCTTCTACGAGTGTAAAGAAGTAGATGTTGCTTCCTCGCATCTAGTCCCATGTCTAGCCTCTATTCTAGCAACAAGTGCACTAGTCTCATCTCTAGCCTCTATGCTAGCTAAAAGTGCACGGACATCTACTAAATTGTGCTCTATCAATATATCAATGTACCCTTCTTCCCAATACCAAAACCGGCATCCATTCTACACAATAAAATTTTAAGTTAGCACAACTAGTCAAATCGGAGAGCACAACCGAAGCTAAAGTCGCACGTACCCCATCGATTGAGCACTTGATGAAAAACCATCCGGGATGTTCCGGTGCTGTAGACACGTGGCGCAAGACCTTCTTTGGGCAATCGTCACACGTAATGAGTGGCAACGGTGCGCCGATGAGCTTTTGGGCCAGCACCCATCTTGGCCGACCGCTATTCATGTATCTGCCAGCGGACCACCGACGGTGTAGATCCGAGTGGCTAGAGGAGGAGTCAGTACATGCATGCGGCCTTGTCGGGGCCTTCCGAACCAATGCCCGGCCAGTCCATGGCGCGGCGCGGCCTCCCACAACCGGGCGAACTCAAGCCCGACCGGATCCACTCCAAATCCGGCCACCGGGTGTGCAAAACAGGTAGTCGTGGTTGGGTAGCTCGGGGGCATCAAGGGAAAGGGGGCCGGGCGAGCGTGCATTCGAGTTGCACGCACTAGAGTTGGCCTAAGTGAAGATGTAAGACAGCACGCATTTCCCTAGCGGCGTGGCGGACCAACCGTGTGGGGGTGCGAAGTGTCTTCGCTCGTGTGGGGGACGGAGGCCATCCCGCGCGGGCGCTAGGTTTGACAGGACAGCCTTGTCATCAGTGTCTGACCTCTGTGGCAACCATCCACTCCCCACTAGCCTCTTCATGTACCGTGGTAACCGTCCATCGCCTCTTCACCTTTCCCTATTGATTTGAAACTGCTGTCGCAGGCTCTTCCTCCCTCCTCCATTTGTTTTCACCCTTCATTCTGGCATTGTTCGATCATCTTCTCCATGGAGAGAACATGCTGGAAACGACCCCGTTATTCTTGGCCCAATCTGAAAGATGATGTGGTGGAGGAACTCATTGATCTGTGCGACGTCATCACCTCGGCTAGCATGGCAGGTTCATTCAAGACCATTCTCGACTCAACTAATAACATCATTACAAAGAACCCAAGGGTCTAGGAGCAGTTTGATCTCCCCTATCTTCTTCGCCATGACCTTGCTCGCTGGCGTGCGGATGACGGAAGCCTCACCTTATGCAAGTTGATGTCGCTTGATAATGATACATGTGATGTTAAGATGCCATCGCTTAAGGATAAGGCATGGGCAGGCGCAAATGGAGATTGGGTTGTTTATATTGGGCACAACTGCGAGTGGGAACTTGTGAATGTGTACACTCGTCACCGGGTTCCACTTCCAAAAATCCCAGACCGCCCAGAGGTTGAGCACACAGATAGTCTATGTACATTCAAGTACGATCATGGAGACTGTCGTCTATAGAAGATAGCAATTTGTCGAGTTCCCAACCGCTCTTGGGATTACACAAACTATCAAGTTGTTGCTATCTTCGACAAGCTTGTTGCCATCCTTACTTCCACGCCTACATGGATATTGCTCAAAAATCAGTTTATGTACACGGATGTGTACTGTGATGCAATTCAATACGAGCATCTTGTGTTTGCTGCCACCACTCGTGGCACTATTTTTGCATGGAATCCTGATGCTTTCGGTACATTTGTCTTCCACCGTAAATATAATTGTTTCATCCACATGCATGCGGGTTAGCTATTTTCCCTTTACTAATTAACCTTCTTGAGTTTCCAAAGTCCTGTGAACATTGCACCACCTATACTTGAAAATTTTAATAACCAAGGGGGAGATGACGATGGTGATGATCACGAGCAGGACCTATATACTTAGTGGCGCCTCGAAACTTATTCCGATGGATCACCTCTTCTTGTCTGTATACAGGGCACTGCTGATGTTACTAAGGAAGCAGGTGTTGTCTCCCATGGTCGCACTCCCCGGACTTATTCCAACATCCGTTGCAGGGTATTCGGGATGGATACTAGTGTGCTAGCGCCAACACCTTCTCCCTGGTTCAGTATTGATAGTCTTGGAGGAAACTCTCTCTTCCTTGGGCAAAACTATCCAACGATCATGAAAGGTGATCCAGCTGATGTTAACACAATGTTACTACCATTTATGAGAAGCGGTTGTATCTATACCTCAGACATTGCTATGGTTCCCTACCATGGCCATCACAATATGCGTCCTGATATAGGCCGCTTCAGCCTGCATGATCAATACTGCATTAGTCTTGAGATTGACAATAGCCTGCCCTTCCTAGAGGCTTACCTATGGTTCAAAGCAAGCATTTCCAATGCGGAGGATTGGTTGAGCTGAAGTTCATTTCATTGCTTGTTATTTGTTGTGTGATGAAAACTTTAGTATTTACTAGAATGTTTTGTTGGAACTAATCTATAATCCAACATGTATCCTTGTTTTCATTGTGTGTTGATGACTTGTTGTATGTAATGAATGGTACATTTGCATATGCATGTCATAAACTCAATTTATGAATGGTTTTCGACTCACTTCTTGGATTGTGAGTACCGTAGTAGTATAACCAGCATCCGGTTATATGAAGTTGCCACATCACATAGAGCCAACCTAATATTGGACTATGCTAGCACAATAGTTAGTTCTAGTTAGATCAACTAGAGCTAGGTGTCGCATGGAGGCCGAGAAATACGGTGACAGGGTGACTGCGTGAGGTGGCCCTGTACATAGTATGATGTAGGCACAGAGCTTGCCGTGTTTCCTACTCCTCTGGTCTGAATGTGGAGAAGATTTGGTCGAGTTCTTCCTCCTTTTGCCCACACGTGGGACATCCAGCATCCAGGTCGTGTCATGCAAGGAAATGGAGTACTAGTTGAAGCCACATGATGTGCATTTTGGGTTAACCAGTAAATAGAATCTTACTATTGAGTAACTCCAAAAGCGGCCACCGAAGATCTTTATTGGATTTGTTTTTCCTCACCAGCACGTCGAGGTGAAAGATGTGCAGGTTAAGTGGGTCATCTTGTGTTTTCACTGACATGTGGGACCGCATGTGAGCAAACAGATGATGGGCTCCGTGTGTCTACTAGCTGGCTGAGAAGAGAGAGAGAGAGAGAGAGAGAGAGGAAGGCTCAATACGGACTCCAGGAAATTTCATGACAATGTGAGTAGTACTAGTGGTGTACCGTACTCCTGGAGAGATAATCTGTTCGCTCTATGTAACCAACACCTCGATATAGTGGGGTGGCATGGGCCATAACTAGCATTCCCGTCTAGCAGTACGACACACGCCACCCACACGAGTCACATATGACACCAATTTTCTTGGAGTTCGTGCTACATCCATCTCTTCTCGCTCCTATTTTCTCAGCCATCGCGCGGTGGGCGGGGTGGGAGTTTGCCGATAGTCGGTTTGCTCAACTACGGTCCCACTTGCAAGTGAAAATGCAACAATGCACGCATTCCACCTTGAGCGGTGTGCCGCACCAACCGTGTGGGGGTGCGACACGAACATGGCAGGCTTTACCTTTTGAACTTGTAACTTGTAAAATTTGGTTCTGCTCCATGGCACGACCGATAGATAGAAATAAAGATTTTCCCTAGATTAATGAGAAGTTTGGTTCTGGCGTGGTTCATGCATGGAGTACATACGAAAATTATGAAGTAGATATGAAAGGTTAGATTGTCGGTGGGAAACGACACCTATGGGGTCACTGGGATCCCTTCTACGGTTGGCGGGCGCGGGGTTGTGCAAAGAGCGGGTCTGGTGGTCAGCACACAAATCGTTTACCCAGGTTCGGGCCGTGGAGACGCGTAAAACCCTAGTCCTGCTTTGATGTATATTTAGGTGTTCTTGTGTTCTTGAACTAGCTATGGTGGCTCATTAGTCCAAAAGATCCGAATCCCCCTCTAGTACTCCTCGGGCCTCCTTTTATAGACAAAAAGGGGTTGCCATAGTGGCACACAGAAGGTGGAAAGGTGTACAGGGGCTGAGTCTATCCCCTGGCATCGTTGGACAAACGCATTTAATGAGCTGCCGACGTGCCCCTCTTGCTTTATTGGGGACGGCAAAGAAGCTCGTCCCAGCTATCGTCACCTCGCCTCGCTTTGATGCACGTCCAAGCTGATGAGGCGTTGTAGCGCCACGTTGGCTGGCTGCTGGGGTGGTGCGGTGGTGGAGCCTTCACGAAGATCTGCATGCCACCATGCAGGTGCTTGCTGAGTTGGTGTAGAGGCCGCGCGCTGCCACACAGATGCCCGCCCAGCTGGTCGAGGTGGCAGCTGTATGGGAGCGGCGATGGAGTCTTGGCAGACGCGGGCCTAGATGCGGCCCTGCAGGCGTCCTCGCCATGGGCCTTATCGAGGGCTCGGCAAGGGTCTCGCTGCGGCACCACGGTCGCCCCCGGCAAGGATCTTGCTGGGGGGTCTCGTGGATTTCTTTGGCAAGGATCTCGCCAAGGATCGTCGTCTTCTGGTTCTCATCTGATCTTGTGTATCTATGATCTCGACAAAGATCTGCATGCCACCACGGAGGTGCCTCCCGAGCCTTGGTTCCAATATGGTTGATGGTGTTGGAACCCCTTGGGCTCAAGGGTGGCGCGCTCTACTGGCGTCAGGCAAGTTGCCCTGGCAAGGATCTTGCCGAGGCTACGGAAGCCACCCCGGCAAGGGTCTTGCTGGGGGAGTCCACCTCGCCCTCTCGCTCTCTTTGCGTCTCTGGTCTTGGCGTTGCTTTGGTCATCTTGTGCTCCGCCTTCCCTCCTCTGCCCTGCTTAGTGTGGCCGTGGGCGCGGCTCTAACTATCCGTGCACAAGTAAAGGGTGCAAAAAGAGAGCCCCTACTTTTGTATACTGACATAGATAATTACAAGTAGTACAACATAATACTACATGGATTTGACGGGAAGATAAAGATAAATACAGATCCATCAGCGGCATCCTCACGCCCTAGTGTGCCGGGTCACCAAACGACATGTGAGGAGCAGCGACATTGGTGGTGAGCTCAACGTGCTTCTCAACAATGTTGTCCAAGTTGCCCTGCGGTCCAAGATGGCCAGCGTCCTATCATCCCACTCTTGCACATAGTAGTCCTTGTGCACGATTTGCACGTAGACGTGGGTGATTATGTCGATGGTGTCTTGCTTCGCCAGGCGCAGTGCAGCGAGCGCGACCTCGAGGTGGACATTCTCCGGCGTGACGGCGGGCAGTCGCAGGGCCACCCGTGTGTCGAAGAGGTTGTCACCATAGAGGCCGTTGAGGGTGGTGGGCATCATAGAGCCTGGGCATGTGGGCTGGAGGCGTACTTCAAGGTCGTCCGCGAGCTTCTTGACGACAGTGAACTTGTCAAGGAAGCCGACGAGGACCCCATCAAACAAGGAGACAAATATGTCGTCCAAAAGGCCTCTCACACTGGCGGCCTCAAGCACAACCTGGAGATGTTCCTCGGTGCCAGGCCGCAGGCCGGCATCGTGGACCATCTGGCACAACCGGCTGATGCGTGCGCTCATCGCCTCCATGGGTCTAGCTAGCTTCTAGTCAACTGATCTTGTGATTGGAGTGATCACTCTTGCCCTTTGTTAGGGTGCGTTGGTGCGTAGGATTTCGTAGATTGGACTGGCGGGGAGCCTTTATATGAGAAGTGCAGACTGCATTGCATTCACGTATGTGTTGGCCATCGACTCCTCGGCCCTCCCCCCATGGGAATGAGCTCCGGTGCCTTAACTGCACCTGCCTTTGGCTGTATGACAGGTGGGCCAGCCACCTTTTGGGCCCACCTGTCATACACTCAAACGAAGGTGCAGTAAGTCACAGAAGCTGCCTCCGTGCCGGTGCATTATAGTCATCTCACCGAGACCAAGTTGGGGCAAAACAAGAGAACTTTGATGTTTACTGGTTTATTGGTTCCCTTTGCATTTTGCGCCAAGTTTTGACCTTTGATTTAACTAATAAAATGTTAATGCATGTAACCAAAAAATGTTGTGCTAAGTAGTCTCAAGTCTTTGAGTGCATACGCACCCCATGTCTCCTATTTGGTGATTTCTTTTTTCGTGGCAAAAAACAGGGAACGAGATGGGTAGTTAATGCACCGCACCTAAAAGTTTTGGGATTATTTGGTTTTCATAACGTGAATAATGCACTAGTACGGAGGGAGTACAATAGTAGTCTTTGATTGCAATTTTTTGTTGGTAGCTTACCAAGCTGAGCGCCTGGTGAGTACAATCACCGGTATGCGTTGGTGCTATACAATCGGTTTTTAACCCCTATCAGCAACGACATTTGAGACCGTCGCCAAGTAAGTGTAGGCGATAGGGGGTCCTTCCCACACGACCCAGAAACCGTCGGGGATATGGAGCAACGATCCAGAGGCCTTCCAAAATGTAATCGTGTGCGATGCAACACACACTAAATTCTTTTGCACGTGCCGGATCGGTGATTAAACGTTTCTAATGACGCAGTGAAACCAAACGGTGTGTCGTAATGAACCGTTTGGAAAACAGTATGTAAGGCACACGAGCCAACATATGAACTGTGTGCGATTTTTGCCCCATCGCACATGAGTTTTCTGCATAACCCGTCTTCCATGCAAGACTCCATCGCACATGTTTCCCAACAATTACCATCTACGATAATGTTCTATCACAAACAGTTCAGGAGCCCCTTCACACACATAAAAGTGTTGCAGACCGTTCGTGATTTGTTGTGTATCACCGACGATTGCGGCAAGAGTGACGTGTGCTTTTCGTTTGGGATCCCACACATTCCCTGAAAAAATTACGACTGGGATTGTATTTTACATTGGGCACGGTTTACTCCGAGTTCTCGTGTGCGATAACACGATGTCACAAATGGTTCCAGAGACCCTACCCACACATAGTAGCGCTGCAAATCGTTTGCGATCTACTGTGTATCACCGACGGTTGCGCCACGATTGATGTATGCTTTCCGATGTGGATCGCACACACTCATTTAGTTGAACCGTGTCTGGAGCAATTGCCAGGTTAAAACAAAAATATCCCATTTTAAATCGGCATCCAAAAAGCAAATTCGCCAAAATATTCAATTGAAAAAAAAAAAATCCCATTTTGAATCGGCACGCAAAAAGCAAATCCGCCACAATATTCAGTTGAACAAATAAAAAAATATCCCATTTTGAATTGGCACAATATTCAATTGAACAAATATTGTCCATAGGAAGAACATTCATCAGATTTCGCAACAATTACAATTGAACATATGGTAGCTAAATTCCAATGATTTGTCCACACATATATGCATTACATAATTAATCATAGTGTAGAAAATACGAAGACCTCATCAGATGGAAAACAATGAATCCATGCGTATATATATGTTTAGTGGCTAACTCTTACTCAATGTTTCAGAAGAACGCATGCTGAAATCTTCATTATCACCAGTGGGACTGATGTAGTGATTCAGGAAGAAGTCGCCGATAAATCTCCAAACCATCAGTAATTCACCAGCCGGGAGCAGTTCAGGGGTCCTCGGTTTTAAGATGAGCTACAATATTTTTAAGATCAGAATGTGCCATATGAGTGGAGTAGAAGATGCTAATTAAGATAAACTTATTGGTACGAATTTGCGAGGATCATCACAACTATCAGCAGATTTGCAGATGGAGATCATGTGTCTGCAAACATAGTATCCGCAAAGGTTGGTCCCTGCTTCTTGCTGAGGACACTGAAATTTTTTGTACATAATTAGTCATATATTTGTCCTATTATGAACAACCTAACCGGTGTTAGATGTATTATTTTTTCTTTGGACAAAATAGAAAGAGGTTTATTTAGAAGTTTGAACATTTGACTAGCGTAAGAATAGGTATTTGCAGACTATTGGATAAATTTTCTGAAAATAACGGATTTCGGTGTGTTACCGGAGAAATGATCTCGTGCTATAGAGGTAGTTCCCTCTTCAACAGGTTCCCTTGTTTAGTTTTCCACCATGCGAGCACACTTCAAATGAAGATGAATTTTGACAACATCAATTATTGAACCAGGTATGAATGCAATTTAATTTCAACATCATAGAATTCAATACCTATCCATGAATTACTGAAGATGCATCAGATCCTGAGCGTTTGGAACAATGAATGTCAATATCCAGTGAATGCTACATATTAAGGAAGCCATGAACTTATGAATTATGTCATAATCTGAAAGACAATCAGTGTATGCGTGGTTGTTTACTTGACTTACTATTCATGATATGGCCAGAGAAATGATTCTGCATGGGATGTGTTTTCGAAGAGATGGACGACCGTGTTAACGGCCCAGTCCCGTATGTCCTTACCATGTATTGTTGTGCCATTTGCTAATTCAGGATCTACAAAATACACACTCTCCCTTTTTCTTCTCTGCGCGTTCAATCCCCTGAGAGGAATAAAATGCACTTAGCTGTTTATCATTTACAGCCTTGTATGGAGAAGTTGATCAGAGTTTGTTAAGTACTTACAAAATCAGGTATCTAACAAGAGTGGCATCGAGCTCGTTGAAGTTGAAGAAGAGATGTAACTCCTCGAAACTCACATTGATGGAACCAGAATTGTGTCAGAAATGATCTCTGTTGTAGTGGAGTAGCAAACCATGATCACCTTCTGACATTAGATCCATGCAATATTCATTTAACTCGCGGCAACTGGAGATGCACTCATCAAAGTATTTTCCTATAAGAAATTTCTGGCCATGGACGTAATTGCGTGATTGAAGTACGCCTGCTTTACTTTTAGCAAGAAACAAATGTACATCTTCATCATCCATGGCGTCAGAAATAATATTACTCCCCGATTCGAACAAGCTGCTGTTAATTTGGTTCTGGGTGATGAGTGCTTTAAGTAAGAGGAAATCATTCTCTTTCCTCTTCACTCTCCCGCTGCGCTTCCTCGTGGGTGTAGCCTTTTTGGCCACTTCCTTCTTGGTACTTGAAGCTAATTTGGCAGAACGTCTGGTTGGCTGCAAGGTAGACTGCCGAGCAGACGGTGAAGCTTCGACGGACTGCTTAGAAAACGGTTTATCTATGCCGGACCGTGATACGTCTCCAACGTATCTATAATTTTTTATTGTTCCATGCAATTATATTATCTGTTTTGGATGTTTATGGGCTTTATTATACACTTCTATATTATTTTCGGGACTAACCTATTAACCCAAGGCCTAGCCCAAATTGCTGTTTTCTTGCCTATTTGTGTGTTTCGAAGAAAAGGAATATCAAATGGAGTCCAAACGGAATGAAACCTTCGGGAGAGTTATTTTTGGAACGGAAGCAATCCAGGAGTCTTGGAGTACACGTTAGGGAAGCTTCGAGGTGGCCACGAGGCAGGGAGGCGCGATTGCCTCCCTGGGCGCTCCCTCACCCTCGTGGGCCCCTCGTGGCTCCCCTGACCGACTTCTTTCACCTATATATGTCCATATACCCTAAAAACATCGAGGAACACAATAGATCGGGAGTTCAACCACCAGAAGCCTCCGTAGCCACCGAAATCCAATCTAGACCCGTTCCGGCACCCTGCCATAGGGGGGAATCCCTCTCCAGTGGCCATCTTCATCATCTCGGCGCTCCTACATGACGAGGAGGGAGTAGTTCACCCTCGGGGCTGAGGGTATGTAACAGTAGCTATGTGTTTGATCTCTCTCTCTCTCTCTCGTGTTCTTGAGGTGGTACGATCTTGATGTATGGCGAGCTTTGCTGTTATATTTGGATCTTATGATGTTTCTCCCCCTCTACTCTCTTGTGATGAATTGAGTTTTCCCTTTGAAGTTATCTTATCGGATTGTGTATTTAAGGATTTGAGAACACTTGATGTATGCCTTACATGAGCTTATCTATGGTGACAATGGGATATCACGTGATGCACTTGATGTATGTTTTGGTGATCAACTTGCGAGTTCCGTGACCTCGTGAAATTATGCATAGGGGTTGGCACACGTTTTCGTCTTGACTCTCCGGTAGAAACTTTGGGGCACTCTTTGAAGTTCTTTGTGTTGGTTGAATATATGAATCTGAGATTGTGTGATGCATATCATATAATCATACCCACGGATACTTGAGGTGACATTGGAGTATCTAGGTGACATTAGGGTTTTGGTTGATTTGTGTCTTAAGGTGTTATTCTAGTACGAACTCTATGATAGATCGAACAGAAAGAATAGCTTGATGTTATTTTACTACGGACTCTTGAATAGATCGATCAGAAAGGATAACTTTGAGGTGGTTTCGTACCGTACAATAGTCTCTTCGTTTGTTCTCCGCTATTAGTGTCTTTGGAGTGACTCTTGGTTGCATGTTGAGGGATAGTTATATGATCCAATTGTGTTATTATTGTTGAGAGAACTTGCAGTGGTGAAAGTATGAACCCTAGGCCTTGTTTCCTAGCATTGTAATACCGTTTACGCTCACTTTTATCATTAGTTACCTTGCTGTTTTATATTTTCATATTACAAAAACCTATATCTACTATCCATATTGCACTTGTATCACCATCTCTTCGCCGAACTAGTGCACCTATACAATTTACCATTGTATTGGGTGTGTTGGGGACACAAGAGACACTTTGTTATTTGGTTGCAGGGTTGCTTGAGAGAGACTATCTTCATCCTACGCTCCACGGATTGATAAACCTTAGGTAATCCACTTGAGGGAAATTTTCTACTGTCCTACAAACCTCTGCACTTGGAGGCCCAACAACGTCTACAAGAAGAAGTTTGTGTAGTAGACATCAAGCTCTTTTCTGGCGCCATTATCGGGGAGGTTAGCACTTGAAGGTATATCTTTAGATCTTGCAATCGAATCTTTTAGTTTCTTTTTTATCACTAGTTTAGTTTATAAAAGAAAATTACACAAAAAATGGAATTGAGGGTACCGCATATGCTTCATCTTTTTAATATCTTTCATGAAAATAAGGATTCTGATAATTGTGCCAAATTGTTAGAAGAATAAATCTATAAAATGTTTGGCACTAAATCTTTGTATGATGAGCATGATTGGAATGTTGTTAGTATGAATTCCTTGAATATCCATGATGCTAATGATATGCAAAGCCACAAGCTTGGGGATGATATGTTTGAAGAAGATGATATTTTTTGTCCCCCAAGTTTTGATGAGCAAATTTATTATGATGATAGCATGCCTCCTATTTATGATGATTATATTGATGAAAGTGGATTTGTGGAGGTCATGACTTTATTTAGTGATGAGTCCACTATTTCGGAAGAGGTTCCAATTGATTATGAGAACAAAGTTGCTATCTATGATGATTATTGTGATAACTTATATGCTATAAAGAATAAAGATATCCATGGAACTTGTCATCATGATTTTAATTTTCAATTGGATTATTCCTCACATGATAGTTATTTCGTTGAGTTTGCTCCCACTACTATTGATGAGAATAGATTTGCTTATGTGGAGAGTAATAAATTTTCGATGCTTATGGATCATGAAAATAATGCTTTATGTGATGGTTATATTGTTGAATTCATTCATGATGCTACTGAAAATTACTATGAGAGAGGAACACATGCTTTTACATATTGCAATAATATCAAGTATCCTCTCTATGTGTTGAAAATCTTGAAGTTATCCTTGGTTTACCTTCCTATGCAAGTTGATTCTTGTTCCCACAAGTTGTTTGTTCACAAAATCCCTATGCATAGGAAGTGGGTTAGACTCAAATGTGCTAGTCATATTCTTCATGATGCTCTCTTTATGTTTCAATTCTTATCTTTTATGTGAGCATCATTGAAATCATCATGCCTAGCTAGGGGCGTTAAACGATAGCGCTTGTTGGGAGGCAACCCAGTTTTATTTTTGTTGTTTGCTTTTTGCTCCTGTTTAGTAATAAGTAGTTCATCTAGCCTCTGTTTAGATGTGGTTTATGTTTTAATTAGTGTTTGTGCCAAGTAGAACCTTTGGGAAGACTTGGGTGAAGTCTTTGCGATCTTGCTGTAAAAAAGAGAAACATTAGCGCTCACGAGTTTTGCTTCCATTTTTTTACTGAAGAGTGCGATTAGGTTGATTCTTTTTGCAGATGATTAATAGACAAATTCATAACGTTCAGAAATTTATTTTAGAATTTTTGGGGTTCCAGAAGTAGTCAAAACATACAGATTACTACGGACTATTCTGTGTTTGACAGATTCTGTTTTCTATGTGTTGTTTGCTTATTTTGATGAATCTATGAGTAGTATCGGAGGGTATGAACCATAGAGAGGTTGGAATACAATATATATTACACCAATATGAATTTAGAATGAGTTCACAACAGTACCAAAAGTGGTCATTTATTTTCTTATACTAACGGAGCTTACGAGTTTTCTGTTAAGTTTTGTGTTGTGAAGTTTTCAAGTTTTGGGTAAAGATTCGATGGACTATGGAATATGGAGTGGCAAGAGCCCAAGCTTGGGGATGCCCAAGGCAGCCCAAGGCAGCCCAAGGTAATATTCAAGGACAACCAAGAGCCTAAGCTTGGGGATGCCCCGGATGGCATCCCCTCTTTCGTCTTCGTCTATCGGTAACTTTACATGGAGCTATATTTTATTTTCTTTTGTTTTGCTTGTTGTTTGAATAAAATACCAAGATCTTAAATTATTAAATGTTATAGAGTCTTCACATAGATGCGTAATTATTTGACTACTCATTGATCTTCACTTATATCTTTCGGAGTAGTTTGTCATTTTCTCTAGTGCTTCACTTATATCCTTTTAGAGCATGGCGGTGGTTTTATTTTGAAGAAATAGATGAACTCTCATGCTTCACTTATATTATTTTGGGAGTCTTTAGAATAGCATGGTAGTTTGCTTTGGTTATGAAACTAGTCCTAATATGATAGGCATCCAAGAGGGATATAATAAAAACTTCCATATAGTGTGCATTGAATACTATGAGAAGTTTGATACTTGATGATTGTTTTGAGATATGAAGATGGTGATATTAGAGTCATGCTAGTTGAGTAGTTGTGAATTTGAGAGATACTTGTGTTAAAGTTTGTGATTCCCGTAGCATGCACGTATGTTGAACCGTTATGTGATGAAGTCGGAGCATGATTTATTTTTTGATTGTCTTCCTTATGAGTGGTGGTCGGGGACGAGCGATGGTCTTTTCCTACCAATCTACCCCCCTAGGAGCATGCGTGTAGTACTTCATTTCGGTAAATAATAGGTTTTTGCAATAAGCATGTGAGTTCTTTATGAATAATGTTGAGTCCATGGATTATGTGCACTCTCACCCTTCCACCATTGCTAGCCTCTCTAATACAGCGCACCTTTCGCCGGTATCACACCCACCATATACCTTCCTCAAAACAGCCACCATACCTATCTATTATGGAATTTCCATAGCCATTCCGAGATATATTGCCATGCAACTTTCCACCGTTGCGTTTATTATGACAGGCTCCATCATTGTCATATTGCTTTGCATGATCATGTAGTTGACATCGTATTTGTGGCAAAGCCACCTTTCATAATTCTTTCATACATGTCACTGTTGATTCATTGCACATCCCGGTATACCGCCGGAGGCATTCATATAGAGTCATATTTTGTTCTAAGTATCGAGTTGTAATTCTTGAGTTTTCAGTAAATAAAAGTGTGATGATCATCATTATTAGAGCATTGTCCCAGTGAGGAAAGGATGATGGAGACTATGATTCCCCCACATGTTGGGATGAGACTCGGGACGAAAAATAATAAGAAAAAAATAGAGAAAAGAGGCCAAAAAAAGAAGGCCCAAATAAAAAAAAAGAGAGAGAAAATAATGAGAGAAAAAGACAGAAGGGACAATGTTACTATCCTTTTTCCACACTTGTGCTTCAAAGTGGCACCATGATCTTCATGATAAAGAGTCTCTTATTTTGTCACTTTCATATACTAGTGGGAATTTCACATTATAGAACTTGGCTTGTATATTCCAATGATAGGCTTCCTCAAAATTCCCTAGGTCTTCATGAGCAAGCAAGTTGGATGCACACCCACTTAGTTTCTTTTGTTGAGCTTTCATACACTTATAGCTCTAGTGCATCCGTTGCATGGCAATCCTGGTCATTCACATCGATATCTATAGATGGGCATCTCCATAGCCCGTTGATATGCCTAGTTGATGTGAGACTATCTTCTCCTTTTTGTCTTCTCCACAACCACCCTTCTATTCCACCTATAGTGCTATGTCCATGGCTCACGCTCATGTATTGCGTGAAGATTGAAAAAGTTTGAGAACATCAAAAGTATGAAACAATTGCTTGGCTTGTCATCGGGGTTGTGCATGATTTAAATATTTTCTGTGATGAAGATGGAGCATAGCCAGACTATATGATTTTGCAGGGATAGCTTTCTTTGGCCATGTTATTTTCAGAAGACATGATTACTTTGTTAGTCTGCTTGAAGTATTATTATTTTATGTCAATATTAAACTTTTGTCTTGAATCTTTCGAATCTTAATATTCTTGCCACAATAAAGAGAATTACATGGATAAATATGTTAGGTAGCATTCCACATCAAAAATTCTGTTTTTATCATTTACCAACTCGAGGACGAGAAGGAATTAAGCTTGGGGATGCTGATACGTCTCCAACATATCTATAATTTTTGATTGTTCCATGCTATTATATTATCTGTTTTGGATGTTTATGGGCTTTATTATACACTTTTATATTATTTTTGTGACTAACCTATTAACCGGAGGCCCGGCCCAAATTGCTGTTTTCTTGCCTATTTCAGTGTTTCGAAGAAAAGGAATATCAAACGGAGTCCAAACGGAATGAAACCTTCAGGAGAGTTATTTTTGGAACAAAAGCAATCCTGGAGACTTTGAGTAGACGCCAGGGAAGCTTTGAGGTGGCCACGAGGCAGGGAAGCACACCTGCCCCCTTGGGCACACCCCCACCCTCGTGGGCCCCTCGTGGCTCCCTTGACCGACTTCGTCGGATCATGGGTTCCAGCAAAACCCTTAAGGTTCGAACACTGGGGTGCGCGCGAAGATCTCCCCCCTATCGAGCCGCGTCCTAACTTAGCCTAGATCTCACGAACTAACTCAACGAAGTCACAACACAATGAAGATGAGATTTATAGTGGTTCGGGCCACCGTTGTGGTGTAATACCCTACTCCAATGTGGTGGTGGTGGACTGCCTCTTGGGCTGAGGATGAATAGTACAAGGGGAAGAACAGCCTCCTCAGGTTGAGGTGTTCTTGTGCTTGGTGCACTTGTGTGGCTGAGGATGATCTTGGATCCCCGCCTATGGTGGTGGCTAGTCCTATTTATAGAGGCCATGGTCCTCTCCCCAAATATCGAGTGGGAAGGGAGCCAACAACGGCCAATTTGAAAGGGGACAGCTAGTACAAGTTATCCTGACAATAGGTGGTCTTCGCCTGCCAAAGGTTCTGGTGGTGATGCCGTCCTGGGCTCCATGGTGACCTCCGTCTTGCCGTCCTTCTGGTCTTGGTCTCATTGCACCAATATGGAAACCTTTGCTTGATGCCTCGGTACTCCGCGCCTGCACTTGCCCCTTAGCACCAAAGAGGAAACAAGGACACTGCGCGCCCTGGCGCCCGCCTGGTCTCGATCGTCATGGTTTACGTCATGAGAACCTCGCGAGGTTTGCCCGACCATGAACTCTCCGCCCCTCACGAGCCGGCCTGATGAGGCTGCTCCCGAGGAGGTCTTATGTCGTCCGCCTCGCGAGGCCTGGCCCCTCGCGAGGGTCTTGATTCCTTGTTGATGAAGATGGGTCATACAGGCCTGCCAGCAAAGCCTCGCCATGGGCCGCAGGCAGGCAAGTATGGGGGCCCCCGTTCCCAGAATGCCGATAGTAGCCCCCGGGACCAAGGCGCACTCGGGCTTGGCTTCAAGGCGAAGCCAAGGGTCAAGTGCGGAGCACCGCGGGCCCCAATATCCTGCGGCCTCGGTCGATGCGTGGCGGTTGATTGGATGTTTGCATCTCAGCTTCCCCATGCTGGCTCAGCAACTGCCCGACTTGACAAGTCCCTACGACATGCAAGGAAGACCATCATTGCCTGTGATCGTGGGGGGTGCCTGTTGGCCTTCTCCTGGTTTAAATGGGAGGGGGGCGGAGCCCCCGTCGCCCATCTTTCCTCTGCCTCTTCCACTTCTTCTCCTTCTTTGCTCCTCTCCTGCCACCAATGGCGCCGTCAAGGAGGTTCACCGCCGCGGAGAAGGGGAAGGCCCCTCGCGAGGGGCCCGGCTCTCCGGTGCCCAAGCGTGGACGCGGCCATCCCCGCAAGCACACCGCAACCACCGCCGCGGCTCCATGCGGCCACGGTGGTGCCGCTTCGCGGGGCAGGGGTCACTCCGGTTGTGGTGGTCCCGTCGATGAGGGGAGGCGTGCCGTAGTCGCGTGGCCTCCCCGGGCATGCTTCCACTCGGCGGAGATGCTACTGGAGTTCGTCGTCTGGTCGGAGAACCTAGCCGGTGATGTCTACTACACAACCTTCTCCTTGTAGACGTTGTTGGGCCTCCAAGTGCAGAGGTTCGTAGGACAGTAGCAAATTTCCCTCAAGTGGATGACCTAAGGTTTATCAATCCGTGGGAGGCGTAGGATGAAGATGGTCTCTCTCAATCAACCCTGCAACCAAATAACAAAGAGTCTCTTGCGTCCCCAACACACCCAATACAATGGTAAATTGTATAGGTGCACTAGTTCGGCGAAGAGATGGTGATACAAGTGCAATATGGATGGTAGATAAAGGTTTTTGTAATATGAAAATATAAAAACAGCAAGGTAACTAATGATAAAAGTGAGCACAAACGGTATTGCAATGAGTTGAAACAAGGCCTAGGGTTCATACTTTCACTAGTGCAAGTTCTCTCAACAATAATAACATAATTGGATCATATAACTATCCCTCAACATGCAACAAAGAGTCACTCCAAAGTCACTAATAGCGGAGAACAAACGAAGAGATTATGCTAGGGTACGAAACCACCTCAAAGTTATCCTTTCTAATCGATCTATTCAAGAGTTCGTAGTAAAATAACACGAAGCTATTCTTTCCGTTCAATCTATCATAGAGTTCTTACTAGAATAACACCTTAAGACACAAATCAACCAAAACCCTAATGTCACCTCAAGTATCCGTGGGTATGATTATACGATATGCATCACACAATCTCAGATTCATCTATTCAACCAACACAAAGAACTTCAAAGAGTGCTGAGGGAGTCCTGGACTAAGGGGTCCTTGGGAGTCCGGCCTATTATCCTTTCGGCCAGACTGATGTGCTGTGAAGACATGAGGGCCGAAGACTGCATCGTGCCCGGTGTCTATATAAACCGAAGTGGGTAGTCCGGAAAGGACACCACATATACTCATTACCATAGGCTAGACTTCTAGGGTTTAGTCATTACGATCTCGTGGTAGATCAACTCTTGTAATACTCGTATTCATCAAGGTCAATCAAGCAGGAAGTAGGGTATTACCTCCATAGAGAGGGCCCAAACCTGGGTAAACATCGTGTTCCCTGTCTCCTATTACCATCGATCCTAGACACATAGTTCGGGACCCCCTACCCGAGATCCGCCGGTTTTGACACCGACATTGGAGCTTTCATTGAGAGTTCCACTGCGTCGTCGACAAAAGGCTCGATGGCCCCTTCGATCGTCAATAATGACGTCGTCCAGGGAGAAACCTTTCTCCCCGGACAGATCGATAGCTACGCCCCTGGCCATCAGGTCAGATTCGGAAGCCTGAATTACGTTGCGGACGTCCATGGAGATTTGATCTTCGACGGGTTCGAGACCGCGGCAATCGCTCACCATCGCCTCGATGAACATGGCTTAAACCTGTCATCAGGCCGCATCCAGGAGATAGCTCCTGTAACAACTTTGGCCTTAAATCCGGAGCAGATCAAGTCGCCCGAAGACAGGAAGCTCGACCCCATCACGGGGGCTACAGATTGTGCGACGCTGGAGCCGCACACAGATTCCACTTCATACGGTATCCACATCAACGGAACCTCGGACTCGCCCCCGATGTCGAACTTCGAGCCCTGCGAGCCCGCGTATACCGAACTCGATTGGTTATTGATCCTCAGGTTTAGTGCCGCATATGTCTTCTAACACTCGCCCATGGGTGACATGCTAAACTCGCTAAAAAACCTATCCTTGGCAAATGACCCATCGCCGAACTATGTTCGGTTCGAACTTTCGGCGGACGATGGAGAATTTTGTTTCCCACCCGCCACCCACTCCGTGGCCACCGTTGAAGACCTAAACAACACGCCCGACCCCTGCTCCGAAGACATCGACGGTGTGGACGACGATGAGGGGCAGGGCCAGAGCTTCCTACCCGCTCAACATAGGATGACCACTTCCTGGTATGACGTGTGTATGTTAGACACACCTTACGGCGCTCTCGATGATGATAAGGAGGATCCGGTCGAGAATAAACCGCCTGGTACACAACCTGGACACCGGCTCCCTAGGTCATATCGCCCAAGAGAAAACACTGCCAGGACAGGAGAAGACGACACTCCAGACAACAAAGACCCTATTGAGGTAGAATCCGAGTAGGACGAGCAGGAAGGCGGGCAGGACAACTCTGATGAACAGACCCCATATGGGGACTCGAAGGATAGCAATTATCTCCCACCCTCCGAGCAAGAGGAGATCCTCGGCAATGAAGACTTTATCATGCCTAAGGAACCTCTCAAGCAGGAGCGCTTTGAACGCCAGCTTATAGCCACTTCAAGGAGCCTAAGAAAGAAGCAACTACAGCTTCAAGCAAGCCAAGATTTTCTCAATGATAGATGGACCGAGGTCTTGGCTGCCGAAGAATACGGCCTTAGCAGCCCAGTAAAAAGCCACCCCAAGAATAGGTGGATCCCTCAATACGATGGCAGGGCGATGGAGCCCATACCACCATCGAATAATGCGGTGGGCTGACCACAGTTCGGTCCAGTCAAAGCAGCAGCCCAAGCAGAGCACCATACCAACCCATCCGGCTGTCAAAACAAAACAGCTCGGAGGAATACCCGCGATATCAACCAATACACTGAGGTTAGAGAAGGACGTACACGAGCGATGTACAGATCACAAAGATATACCCCGACCGATGATGATGGTCGCCTATTCGGACGCTATAAAGCCGACCATGCCCGGGTCGAACACCGTAAAACGGAACCCGTCGGAGGTGCTTCATAGTGTGTCCCAACGTAGAGGAGCCGCACACCCTCTCTACTTCACTAACGAAGTAATGGAGCACGAATTTCTAGACGGGTTCAAACCCATCAACATCAAATCATACGATGGAACAACAGATCCCGTGGTATGGATCGAGGATTACCTCCTTCATATTCACATGGCCCGTGGAGGCGACCTCCACGCCATTAAATACCTACCCCTCAAGCTTAAAGGGAAAGCTCAGTACTGGCTAAACAGTTTGCCAGAAAATTCCATTGGAAACTGGGATGATTTGGAAGAAGCCTTTAGAGGCAATTTCTAGGGAAGATATGTCTGGCCATTATACGTCGATGACTTAAGTCACATTTTGTAGGAGCCCGGCGAGTCAGCCAGGGAGCTCTGGACCAGGTTCTTAGTCAAAGAGAACCAATTGTCGACTGTCCGGACGCAGAAGCCCTTGCAGCCTTTAGACACAGCGTCCAAGACAAATGGCTAGCGCGTCACCTCGGCTAGGAAGGACCCAAATCCATGGCAGCCCTTGCGCTCTAATGACCCGCTTCTGCGCGAGAGAAGACAACTGGCTTCCTCGTAAAAGCAACGACACCAGCAGCCCGGGAACTTCCGAAATCCGAGATGGCAACGGCAAGCCACGATGAACCAAACACAACAGTCGCAGTAATATACGCGACACAGTGGTGAACGCCGGATTTTGCAATCCGAAGCCCGGTTAACGGAAGAAGCCACTAAAGGCAAACCAGGATGGACCATCCACCCTTGACAGGATATTGGACCGACCTTGTCAGATTCACGGTCACCCCGATATGCCAGCTAATCATACCAATTGAAACTGTTTGGTCTTCAAGAAGGCAGGCAAGCTTAACACTGATTACAAGCGGAGGAGGCCACCAGGCGATAAAGACGACGGATCAGATCGCCAGCAGAACGCCAGGGGCCAGAAATAGTTTCCCTCCGACGTTCGACTACTCCGGGAATGCGAATAGCAGTCCGTCTTCCGCCACCCACGTACTGTACTGGCAAAATTTGCACCTCGCGCACATCACTACGCACTCAAGATACCATGGGCATCGGCGAAAGCACAATACGGACAACCCTGCAAGCATTCCTGTAACATTTTCTATCTGCTTACTTTATTTTTCTATATCATCCCTAAATAATAGGTGACCAGCGGGACAACATCTACAACGGACTCTATCGGAGTTCGGATCCGTATGCTCACCTAAGGGGCTACTTTCGTTAAGGATTCCCCTCCCCGAGGACGGGCGACACAGACGTGCAATAGGAGGTCTAAAATAACATTTTGTGGACCATACTCTTTATTCCGAGCCTGTAATATGCCCTTTTTCCTCCGATCCCGACCCCGAGCATGTCAAATAGCCGGGTTCATGGTTCCTTTATTATTATTATTATTATTATTATTATTATTATTATTATTATTATTATTATTATTATTATATAAATTTATCATTGGCACATCTCTCCGTTCTCAGTAAGTCTCATCCGAGCCGATCTTTCATACTCTCTCAACAATAAGTACGGCCTTAACGGTTGGTCTGCAGATACACCTCGACATACCCTGCTAGGGGCTCGGCATTGGAACGAATGAGCTGCCAGTAAAAAGTCTGAACAGCTCTATAGCGTACTTCGGTGTGGCTAGTTTGGCCTTATATGCATCAGCTCCGAATCATTGTCTTGGGTCAATAGTTGGGTTGCCCGGCTCCTATGTTTGCTACCCTACGTTCTGCCCTATCGGCTAGGGTAGTAAAGGGAGAACTACTGCGATTGTGCCCTGGCCTAGACCGGATGAGGACCTCACTAGAGAAAGCCAAAAATTGACTGGCATGATGCGGCGAGAGCTGGTCAACCACTTGACAATTTATTGGAATCCTTAGCGATTCTCCGTGTAACACGAAGGAACTTTTTCAGATCAGATATGCAAGGCACCACACGCTGCATACACACCAGGGGCTATGTCGTAGCCCCACCATAAAGCTCCTATGGTTAAGTGAAAGTGTTAACACCTTATAGTCTGATTCACTGGTTCACCGCACTATCACCTCCTTCATGGACCAAGACGTTGGATAAAGAGTGATTAAATGCTTTGCCGAACACCCCCGTACTTCCTACGAGGGGGCTGAAGCCAATGATTGGAAAGCTTTCAGATTATATTAAAACAACCGCAAAGGTGGAATTCAAGCTTTCGAGCAAAACATAAATAGATTAACCATAAAGTTGTCTTTTACAATCATCATACACCTCACTCGAACATTATGTTTTTTGAGCATTGACCCTCCATCAAGCGGGCGGCCTCCAGGACATCTTCAAATAGCTCTCCGGTTTTGGATGGTCCCTGCCTCCAGGCGGACCCTTCGTGACGATGTTAATGGCCATCATCTTTCCCCAGAACGTCATGACTCGGGCAAGGGCCATCCGTGCACCTTCAATGCATGCCGATCGCTTCGCAACATCGATTTGCGGCACCACGTCGACGAGCTTCTGCACCAAACTGAAATAGCTACTCGGCATAGGCTCAGTTGGCCATAGCCGGATTATAACATCCTTCATGGCAGCGCCAGATACCCTATGAAGTTCAGCCCCCATTGGTACATCTGTTCATTAAGCAGCAGTGGACGCTTAGACGGACCGAACTATGACAAAAAAGCTTCTCCGTTGCATATCCAGCTCGTGCTTGGTAATACCGCACTGCATCAGAAGAACTCTTCGCGAAGTCCAAATACTCGTCCGGAGAACTCCGCACTTGGTTCAGCTGAGCATAGTCCGGGTCGCCGAACTTAGTCTGCAGCAGAAAAGGCTTTCCAGCCACTATCTCTTTCGATTGCCGAACCTCCTCACAGAGTGCTCTGGATTCTGATCGCGCTTCTCTTGCCTCCTGTCGGGCCTTGTCCAGTTCAGCCGTTAAGGCTTCATTCTCCTTTTCAAGGAATTCAGAGCGGCCACTAGCATACTCCAAAGCGAGTGTCATCATGGATACCTTTTCCTCGCCCTGGCATCGCACAGTTTGTTCGGCCTTCAGTTCTACCAATGCCTCTTTAGCAGCAACATCACTAAGTCGGACCCGCTCCTTGGCCCGGACTAGCTCCATCCAAAGAGCCTCCACGGCGGCAGCACCATCTGCATTGTATGCACATTTAATATACATCACTTTCCCGCGTCAAGCACACTGGTGTAAAGAATGCTCAAAACACATACCTTGCGAGTCATCAAGATGCCTGTTGATTAATGCAATGTCATCCTCCGTGATGTCCAGCTTTTTCTGTAGTTCGACCACTTCCGTATTCCGGGCAGCTGCAGGAGGGGCAACAACCTATATTTCAAATTAAACCAAGGTTAATACCTGAGCATATCTCTTTGATCCCCCGATCGCTTCCTTCGGAAGACAATTTGAGTCTCAGGGGCTACTGCATATACAACAGGTGCATTATGTCAATAAAATTCAATTGACTACACTACATCACAAACCTCAAAACCTCTCAGAAGGCTCGTAAAAGGCCTCGTTCAATCCACTCTTTGCGGATAGAACCCTTTCGACCACCGTAACCATCAAGGAACGGGGCTCTTTTGAAATGGACGCTCGTTGTAGCATGTCTGTCAGCATCTCCGGCGCTCCTGGGTCTTCGGAAACCACCACCGGAGTACGGCATTCCAGTGAAGGAACCCGCTTGCTTGCCTCCAGAACCGTCTCCGGCTGTAAACCGGACGGTTTGGGAACACCAGTCTCGACCCCGGAACCTCGAGTGACGGAGGTACCCCCTTCGGGCGCCCTTCGGAACGATACCTCGGTATCATCTCCACTGTTGGGCGATGAGGCCAGAGGAGGCGTGTCACTCTCCATCATCTCCGGAAGAAGATCTCCCGAGGAGGAGGACGATTGAGAAACACCAGGTGTTAACCTGCGTGGATGAACATATGATCACTTCACTAGTAGGAAAAGAACGAGGTACGTTCAAAGTGCCCCAGCTTCACTTACGGTTTGCCTCAAGGTTCGTCCTCATCATCAAGCTCTACGGCAACCTCGCTCGCCCAGCCCAAGCCGCTTGACGATGGCTTTTTTCCTCTCTTTGAAGGCTTCCCCTCCTGATCTTTGGAAGCAGCCCTTTTCTTTCCTTGGAGGACTCCCTCTGCACCCTTGCCCTTGGGCAAAGGGATTTCGGTTTCCCCAAACACAGCCACTTGGTAAGGTACCGGAATCAGCATTCTCCTCAGCAGGACAGTCGCGAGGTCTTCAGGAAGCGGCGCCGGACACCAGAATAGCACCGCCTTGTTTATCCAGGCCTGAGCAGGGACGGGTTGTTTAGTATCTCGTTAAAAGATGCTGAGATGAAAGGTGCTCGAGTACTTATCGAAGTAGCTGGACGATTGAAGTCAAGGTCAACTTCTTCATTAGTGTCCGGCCATTTCCCTTCTGGGTTAAACTCCCACATACGAAGAGGCCGCCGCTGACATGGCAGGATCCGGCGGACCAGCATTACTCGGAAATGTTCACAAGATTGATGCCCTTCTCGGTAAGGCTTCGGATGCAACTTTGCAGAGTCTGCACTTCATCGACAGATCCCGAGTCCAATCCCTTATTGACCCATGAAGCGAGTATAGTTGGAGGGACAGGTCGGAACACAGGTGTGGCCGCCCACCTGGGGCTCCGTGACTCGTTAATATAAAACCACCCCTGCTGCCATAAGTCGGAAGATACGGCGAAAGATCCTTAGGGCCAAACTGCGTCGGCCAGCTTGCCTATTGTGATGCTGCCACACTCTTCCTGCTCTTTCTCTGCCACCTGCGGTCGCACGTCAAAGGTCTTGAGCCACAAACCGAAGTGCGGAGGTGTCCGGAGTAAGGCCTCACACGTGACTATAAACATCTAGATGAGGAGAACAGAGTCTGGGGCCAGATCGTGAATATCTAGCCCATAATAGAACATGAGTCCTCGGACAAAGGGGTTAAGCGCGAACCCTAGCCCATGAAGGAAGTGGGATACAAATACTACCCTCTTGCCAGATCTGGGGGTCGGTATGACTTGCCCTTGTGCCGGAAGCTGATGAAAGATTTCTGGGGTCAGATACCTCGCTATGCGGAGCTTCGCAATATCCTCCTTCGTGACAGAAGAAGCCACCCACCGGCCCTGACGGCTGGATCCGGACATGACTAAGGCTGGTGGCAATTGCGACCCGAGGGTTGGAACTTGGGGTGGCCGGGGTTGAGGAAGGAGCGAGCGCAAGGGAAGAAGACGAGACTAGGATCTCTATATAAAGGCCCAGAATACCGGGCGTTTCCCCCTGGGTCTCTAAACTTACCTATCACCAAGGAGTTGTACCCAGGGGACGGCTGGGTTCCCTACGCCTGCATTAATGAAAATCCTGTAAATAAAGGGACATGATCTCTGCTTTGATGAGACGTGCCAGTAAAACCGCACCCCGAGACATGGGGCGGCTCGCTAGCCGACGGTTGGAAATAGCAACCAGGCAGGCATGGTATGATGTCATGAACGGTTGTCAACAAGTTGGGCTCGTGGGGTATTATGTCCTCCGCCATTATATACATAGGTCCGGATATACTTACTTCGTCCGAAGACTATTCTGGAGTTCAGAAGGAGGGAACCTGCCTTGCAATGCCGAAGAAAAATCTACGCGCCGGACTCCTCTCCATTGAAGCCAGGTTCAGGGGCTACTAAGGGAGTCCTGGACTAAGGGGTCCTCGGGCGTCCGACCTATTATCCTTTGTGCCGGACTAATGGGCTGTGAAGACATGAAGGCCAAAGACTGCATGGTGTCCGGATTGGACTCTACTTAGCGTGGAAGGCAAGCTTAGCGATCGAAGATTCCTTCTTATGTAACCGACTCCATGTAAACCCTAGATCCCCCCGGTGTCTATATAAACCGAAGGGGGTAGTCCGGAAAGGATACCACATATACTCATTACCATAGGCTAGACTTCTAGGGTTTAGTCATTACGATCTCATGGTAGATCAACTTTTGTAATACTCATATTCATCAAGGTCAATCAAATAGGAAGTATGGTATTACCTCCGTTGAGAGGTTCCGAACCTGGGTAAACATCGTGTTCCCTGTCTCCTATTACCATCGATCCTAGACGCATAGTTTGTCGGATTTCGGGTTCCGGCAGACCCTTGAGGTTCGAACACAGGGGTGCGCGCGGAGATCTAGCCTCCTACATACCTGCACCCCTCCGCCTCGCTAACATGTAAGGAATGGAAAGAACAACACGAATGACACAGGGTTTATACTGGTTCGGGCCACCGTTGTGGTGTAATACCCTACTCCAGTGGGTGGTGTGGTGGATTGCCTCTTGGGCTGGCGATGATGAACAATACAAGGAAGAACAGCCTCGCGAGGGTCTGCTCTTGGCTGGGGAGATGAACTGCTGGGAGGAGTTCAGTCACCCTTCTCTCTCTCTCTCGTTCTTCGTCCCCCGTCCCCCTTGTTTTGTGGGTGGTTGGTCCTATTTATAGAGGCCTGGCCCTCTTCCCAAATATCGAGCGGGAAGGGAGCCAACAATGGCGGGCTAATTTGAAGGGGGACAACTAGTACTAGCTACCCTGACAAAAGTAGTCTTCGCCTGCACAAAGCTTTGGTGGTGACGCCGTCTTGGGCTCCACAATGACCTCCGTCTTGCAGTCCTCCTAGTCTTGGTCTTGTTGCACCAAAATGGCAACCTTTGCCTGATGCCTCGGTATTCCACGGCTGCGCTTGCTCCCTTTGCACCAAAGAGGGAAGGAGGATGCGTGGGCTGGCACCCGCCTGGCGCCCTTGGTCGTCATGGCTTGCATCACGGGCACCTCGTGAGGTACCCCGCCTTGATTTCTCCGCCTCCTCGCGAGCCAGCCTGATGAGGCCGTGCCTGAGGAAGCTCCGCGTCGTCCGCCCCGCGAGGCTTGGCCCCTCGCGAGGGTCTTGGGTCTGTGTTGGTGAAGATGGGCCGCGCTGGGCCCCCTTTTGAGCCACGCCACAAGCCGCAGGCAGGCAAGTCTGGGGACCCCCGTTCCTAGAACACTGACAGTAGCCCCCGGCCCAAGGCGCGCCCGGACTTGGCCGTGCAGGGAGGCGGAAGCGCAAGAGCGAAGCGCCGCAGGCCCTAACAGCCTGTGGCCTTGGGCGCCGTGTGGAGGTTGTTTGGACGTGGGCGTCTCCACTTCCCCATGGCGCCTCGGTAACTGCACGGATTGGACAAGTCCCTGCATGCAAAGCGGGTCATGATTACGTGCGATCGTGGAGGTCGGCAGTTGGCCTTCGCCGGCTATAAGTACGGAACGGCGCGCCCTTCCAGCTCATCCCCTTGCTTCTCCTTCTTCTTCATGGCCCCGTCGAAGAGGTTCATGGCCACAGAGAAGGGGAAGGCTCACCAGGTTGGGCCTGCCTCTCCCCCGCCCAAGCGCGGCCGAGGGAGCCCTCGCAAACATCCTGTGGCCACCACGGCTGCTCCCCGCGGCCGTGGAGACGATTTCCAGCACGGTGGCGGGCGGATCGCTGCGGCCGGGGGGCGCGCTCCGGTTGTGCTTCCCCCTAGGCCGCGCTTTCACGCTGCAGAGGTGCTACCGGAGTTCGTCATGTGGTCGGCAGAGCCGACGAGCACCCAGCTTCCGCTTCCTCGCTTCCTCCTTGACGAGCTCCCGGTCGACACTCCGGGCGGCCTCTGGCTTCAGGACGACGGCTGCTGCAGCCGGGCCTCATGGGTTTCACTGGAGGTCTCCGCAGCCGGGAGCTTGGCCCTGGCCCGCGGTTGGCAGACGTTTGCCCGCGTGCGTGGCCTGAGCCGTCGTTGCACCCTGTACTTCAAGTTTGACGGTGATGCCACCCTCTACGTGAGGGTGTTTGGGGAAGATGGTCGCCGCGCAGTGTGCTGCCCCGAGGACGACGACCGCGGCCGGGAGCCCAGCTCTGGCGACGATGGAGAAGACAACGTTCGCATGACTGGCGGCGCTCGGGGTTCCCCAAGCTTCTCCGGTTCTTCTTTAGGCAACGACTCTTCCAGCGGTGGCCGCGATCAGCCTCCACGCCGTCGCATCTGCTTGGGGGGTGGTAGCGTGTCCGCCCGCTATCGTGCCCCGGTGAAGCGCGAGAGGGAGTCTGCCTGAGCCTCGGGGGCAGCTCGAGTCCTCCCTGCAGGCCGGTGTGAGTGGAGCTGCGCCTGATCTGTTCTTTCTTTTCCTTTTTTCCTGCATAAAAAAAGACAGTAGTGTGGAGCCCCGCGGGGGCGTGTTTGGGTTATTGCTGTTAATCATCGTTTTGCTTCCGTTATCGTGCCTTCTGGCTGCATGCCCGCGTGTGGATAGTTCCCGTCCCCAGCCGGGGGGGGGGGCGACCGACCCAGGCCCCATGTTCGTGTCGCGATGCCCGTGGGGCACGGACTGGAGGGGTTCTCCTGTAATGGACCCAGGTTGCGAACCCTTTGAACAACTAGGACGGGAACACTCGCGAGGGCGCTCGGCAGCCCCCCCTCGCGAGGCCTTGCATAAGAGAAATCGAGGCAGGAGAGTGAAAAGTCGAAGAACCACAAGCCAAAGACGGCAACAACTTCAATAAAACTTCGAATGAGAAGGAACAAGCCAACTGCGGAAAGCAAATGAAAAGCCGCGTCCGGCACCTAATCTAGTCTTCGACGTCTTCTCACCAGCGCGGAGCTAAGTGCTGCCACTGGGCGTGGGAGGGAGCCCCAGGGCCTGAGGCCGGCGCTCCTGAGACTCCTGGGGTGTACAGCCCCAACTCATTATTACGTGAGAGTGTCACGGGCGGCGAGCTTCATAGGCGTTGGCCTTCTTCATAGGCTCCGGGCCTTTTCCAAAGCGCGACAGCTTCACAGGCATTCGCCTTCTTCATAGGCTCTGGGCCTTTTCCAAAATGCGACAGCTTCACAGGCATTCGCCTTCTTCACAGGCTCTGGGCCTTTTCCAAAATGCGACAGCTTCACAGGCATTCGCCTTCTTCACAGGCTCTGGGCCTTTTCCAAAACGCCACAGCTTCACAGGCATTCGCCTTCTTCACAGGCTCTGGGCCTTTTCCAAAACGCGACAGCTTCACAGGCATTTGCCTTCTTCACAGGCTCTGGGCGTTTTCCAAAACGCGACAGCCTCGTAGGCATTCGCCTTCTTCACAGGCTCTGGGCCTTTTTAGGGGTAGAACCTCCGGAGGTGCTGGATGTTCCATGCGTTCTCGAGCGGCACCCCCTCCTGAGTCTCCAGGCATGCGGAGCCGGGCCTGGAAACATGAACAACTTTGAACGGGCCCTCCCACATGGGAGAGAGCTTGTGCAGCCCCTCCCTGGAGGGAACCCGCCTGAGCACGAGGTCTCCTACCTCGAGAGTTCTGGGGTGGATGTTGCGGCAGTGATATCGCCGCAGTGCCTGTTGGTACCTCGTCGCTCGCAGCACGGCTTCTCGGTGACATTCCTCCCCAGCACGAGGTCCATCCCCCGCATGGCGTCGTGCTGCGCCTCGTCGAATGCCAGGACCCGCGCGGAGCGACGTCTGACCTCGTGAGGGAGGACCGCTTCGGCTCCGTAGACCAGGAAGAACGGGGTCTCTCCAGTCGGCTTGGTCGCGGTTGTGCGGATGGACCACAACACGGACTGAAGCTCGTCGTACCAACCTCTGCCGCAAGCCTCCAGCTTCTTCTTGAACGTCCTGGTCTTGAGACCCCTCAGGACCTCTGCGTTGGCTCGCTCAGCCTGTCCGTTGCTTCGGGGGTGCGCCACGCGTAGCATATCTGCGTTCCAAGGTTAGCACAGTATATTTTGAAGAGGTTACTGGTGAACTGCGAACCGTTGTCCGTGATGATGCGGTTCGGCACCCCGAACCGGCTCACGATGCCCTTGATGAACTTGACCGCGGAACCCGGGGGAATGGTGCGGACAGCCTCTACTTCAGCCCACTTGGTGAACTTATCCATGGCGACGTAGAGGTAGCGGTAGCCCCCAGGCGCCCGAGGAAACGGGCCCAAGATGTCCAGCCCCCAGACTGCGAACGGCCACGAAAGGGGGATAGTCTGCAGGCCTCCTGCTGGCTGATGGATCTGCTTAGCGTGGAACTGGCAGGCCTCACAAGCTTTCACTAGTTCGACGGCGTCGTTGAGTGCGGTGGGCCAATAAAACCCACTCCGGAACGCCTTGCCGACGAGGGTCCGTGACGATGAATGATGTCCACAGTCTCCACCGTGTATATCTTCTAGCAGTTCCTTCCCTTGCTCCCTGGAGATGCAGCGCAGGGACACATCATTTGGTCGCTTCCGGTAGAGCTCTCCATCCTTGATGCAGTATGCCGTAGCCTGGCGTGCCACTCGCTCCGCTTCCTCCTCCTTCTCCGGCAGGGTCCCTTGTGTTAAGTAACTCCGGAGCTCTGCGATCCAGCGTCTTTCCTAAGGTTCCATCGTCAGGAGCAGGCGTGCTCCTGAGGCCGGGCCACAGGCCGGAGCTCCTGAGGTAGGTGGATGGGGGAGCTCCTCCCGTGGCTGAGCCGTGTATGACAATGACGGCAGGGCTGAGGGATTGAATAGCCACTCCTCGAAAACGCCAGGCTCCTGAGGTAACCGCCTGGACGCCCGTTTGGCGATGTCGTCGGCCTCCTGATTGGTGCCACGGGGCACATGCTGCAGCTTCAACCCCCAGAACCGCTTCTCCATCCCGCGGATCTCCGCAAGGTTGGCTTCCATGTGCTCATCTTTTGGCTCGTACACCTTGTTGGAGAAATTGACAAGGAGCTGCGAATCGCCCTTGATGGTGAGGCGTTTCACCCCTAGGGCAGCTGCGGCCTTCAAGCCTACTATTAGACCTTCGTACTCCCCTATGTTGTTGGAGACCTTTTCACCTTGCTGGAAACAGAGCTGCACAGCGTAGTAGAGCTTGTCCTGAGTGGGCGATATAAGCACCGCCCCAGCTCCAGCGCCATGCCTGGAGAATGCCCCATCGAAGTACATGACCCAGCCTTCTGGCGCCTCGCTTCCCGGGGAGAGGGACCGATCCTCGTCGGCCTTGAGGCCTGGTGCCTCCGTCCACTCTGCCACGAAATCCGCTAATGCTGCTCCCTTGATGACTCTGGTCGTGCTGAATTCGAGCTGAAACGCTTGCAGTTCTATGTTCCACTCAGCGACCCTTCCGGCTGAGTTAGGGCTCCTGAGCACCCTCTCCAAGGGGTATGACGAGACGACCTTGATGGGGTGACCCTGAAAATAGTGCCGCAGCTTGCACGAGGCCACCAGTAGCGCGAGGAGGAGCTTCTGAGGCATGGGGTACCGTGCCCTCGCATCCCGTAACACCGAGCTGACGAAGTACACCGGGTGCTCAACGAGGTTGGGTGCGTCAGTGCTGGTGGCGCCCTCCGGAGTCCATGGCGCCTCCTGAGGCGATGAGGCATCCGGAGGCTGGCCATCTGGGAGAGGGGCCTCTTCCACCTCCGGCGCACTCCTCTGCGGCAGCTGATCCTCCTCAGCCGCGGTGGCGGTTTCTATGGGCCTTGTTCCCGTTTTGCCTTGTCCCGGGCTGCTGCTGTGGTTTTGATTCGACGCTCCTCCCTAACCGCCACCAGGGCTGCGCTGGCGGAGTAGGGAGTGGCGGCGAGGTAAAGCACCAGGGGCTATTGAGGGCGCGGAGCCACCATGACCGGAGGGCTGGTCAGGTATCTCTTGAGATCTTGGAAAGCCTTGTCGGCCTCTTCGGTCCATTCAAAGGGCCCCTTTTTCTTCATTAGCTGGAAGAAGGGCAGTGCTCGCTCCCCCAACTTGGAGATGAAGCGCCCTAGCACGGTCACGCGCCCAGTGAGCTTTTGCATTTCTCTGAGGGTCTTCGGTAGGCTCATGTCCTCGACCGCTTTGACCTTTTCTGGGTTAGCCTCGATGCCTCGGTGGGACACGAGGAAACCCAAGAGCTTGCCCGAGGGGACTCCGAACACACACTTCTTTGGGTTGAGCCACAGGTTCACTGCATTGAGGCTCGCGAAGGTTTCCTCCAGGTCTTGTATCAGGGTCCTGGCCTCCCAAGACTTCACGACAATGTCATCGACGTAAGCCTCAACATTCTTCCCGTGCTGCGGGCCCAAAGTGATGTGCATCAGCCACTGAAAGGTCGCCCCTGCGTTACACAGCCCAAATGGCATGCATGTGTAGAAGTACACCCCACACGGGGTTAGGAATGCTGTCTTTTCAACGTCTTCTACCGCCATCTTGATCTGGTGATACCCAGAGAAGGCATCCAGGAAGCATAGCAGGTCGCATTCTGCGGTGGAATCGACGATCTGGTTGATGCGGGGGAGCGGGAACGGATATTGCGGGCACTCCTTGTTGAGGTTGGTGAAGTCGACACACATGTGCTCCTTCCCTCCCTTCTTTGGCACAACAACAGGGTTGGCCAACCAATCCGGGTATCGGACCTCGCGAATGACCCGAGCGGCTTCTAGTTTGCGGGTCTCTTGGACGATGAAGGCCTGCTTTTCTGTGGACTGCCGCCTTGCCTTCTGCTTCACAGGACGCCTATGGTGAAAGTGGCGTTGGTGGACCCGTCCTCATCGACGGGTATCTGCTTGGTTTCTGCCTTGTCTTGGGTGAACAACTGTTTCTTCTTCGCGGGTGCAGCCCCCTTGGGCTTGGGGGTCTCCAAGCCGGCGGGCTGTGCCGATGCCGCCGTCTTGAAGGCGAGCTTGAGTTCCCGCAGCGCGTCCCCGGTGTCCCCGTGCACAGGGAGGACACCGCTGCTCCCGGGCATCTTCATGAGGTTGTACGCCGGGTGCGTCGCGGCCATGAACTGGGCCAGCGCTGGGTAGCCGAGGATGGCGTTGTAGGGGAGGACGATGGGGGCGATGTCGAAGTCGACCAGCTCCGTGCGGAAGTTTTTGTAGGTGCTGAAGGTTACTGGGAGCCGGATCTGTCCCAAGGAGCTGGATGATCCGCCCCCAACGCTAGAGAAGGGCCGGCTGGGTTGTAGCCGCTCCAGGGGTATGCAAAGGAGGTTGAAGGCCTCGACCGAGAGCACACTGAGGCCCGCACCGCCATCGATGAGAGTTCTGGTGACGGCCACCTGGCAGATGGTGGGGGTGCACAGCATGGGGAGCGCACCCGAGCAGGCCGAGTTGGAGGGGTGGTCCTCCGAGCTAAAAGTCAGGCCGGCCTTGGACGCCGCCCGGTCCGGGAGAGCCTCCTGCCGCGTGGAAGCGACGCTGACCCGACGGATGAACGGCTTGACATGGTTACTTGTAGGCAGCGCCTGCGAGCCGCCCAGGAGGGCCGCGATGACCGGGGGTGTTGGTGTAGCGTGACGGGCGGGGAAGAGGCTACGGGGCTCTTCCCAACAGGCCCCGGAGGTTTCCGGCAGGTGGAGCAGCCATGGGCACGGAGCGCCGGTGAGGGCCATGGGGAGCCAGTTGGCCATGACCCTATTGTCGCCTCCAGCTTCGAGGGGGGCCTCCTCGCTCGCCGGCAAGAAGGCCAGCGGATCTGTCGTTGTCGGGCTGAACTTGTCCGGCCACCGTACCCGTTGCAGGGCTGGGGCCAGGGCTCGGAGCCCCCTGGCCCCCATGTTGGCGCCGGCGGCCGGAGCGGGCGACGCGCTACTCATTGCGAGGCAAGCCGTGGTGGTGGCGGAAGAGAAAACTCTGGCGCCCCCTACCTAGCGCGCCAAATGTTGGATTTCGGGTTTCGGCAGACCCTTGAGGTTCGAACACTGGGGTGCGCGCGGAGATCTCGCCTCCTACCTACCTGCACCCCTCCGCCTCGCTAAGATCTAAGCAATGGAAAGAACAACACGAATGACACAGGGTTTATACTGGTTCGGGCCACCGTTGTGTTGTAATACCCTACTCCAGTGCGTGGTGTGGTGGATTGCCTCTTGGGCTGGCGATGATGAACAATACAAGGAAGAACAGCCTCGCGAGGGTCTGCTCTTGGCTGGGGCGATGAACTGCTGGGAGGAGTTCAGTCACCCTTCTCTCTCTCTCTCTCTCTCGTTCTTCGTCCCCCGTCCCCCTTGTTCTGTGGGTGGTTGGTACTATTTATATAGGCCCTGGCCCTCTTCCCAAATATCGAGTGGGAAGGGAGCCAATAATGGTGGGCTAATTTGAAGGGGGACAACTAGTACTAGCTACACTGACAAAAGTAGTCTTCGCCTGCACAAAGCTGTGGCGGTGACGCCGTCTTGGGCTCCACAATGACCTCCGTCTTGCAGTCCTCCTGGTCTTGGTCTTGTTGCACCGAAATGGCAACCTTTGCCTGATGCCTCGGTACTTCGCGGCTGCGCTTGCTCCCTTTGCACCAAAGAGGGAAGGAGGACGCTGCGCGGGCTAGCACCCGCCTGGCGCCCTTGGTCGTCATGGCTTGCGTCACGGGCACCTCGTGACGTACCCCGCCTTGATTTCTCCGCCTCCTCGCGAGCCAGCCTGATGAGGCCGTGCCTGAGGAAGCTCCGCGTCGTCCGCCCCGCGAGGCTTGGCCCCTCGCGAGGGTCTTGGGTCTATGTTGGTGAAGATGGGCCATGCTGGGCGCCCTTTTGAGCCACGCCGCAGGCCGCAGGTAGGCAAGTCTGGGGACCACCGTTCCCAGACTCACTCGCTTCCCCGAATGCCTTAGAGTGCCAAACCGCGCCACCATCTTCGTCTCAACTCCCTTAACTCCCCCTGGCACTCGCCGACGCCAGAGCTCGCCGCAGCGAGCACGGGCGCGGTCCGGCTAGCGTAATAGTGCGGTGCGCAGTGTGCTCGTCGCCTTCTCCTCGATCATCTGCTCGTCTCCGTTCACCCACAGTGCCCGCGTGAGCTGCGTCGCCTTCTCCCTCCTTCACTGACGCCGCTCATCGTTGGGCACAGTGTCCAGGTGTCACCGGAGGAGCCCGATCCACCCCTCTATGTTTTCCTATAAATGGAGCCACCCCCAGCCTCCTCGAGCACCATCCTCCACTCCCACACACTCCACAAACGTATAGATAGCCGTAGCCCGGCCGGGCAGGCCGCGGGCCACTGTCCCCGAGCTCGAGCTCTCCGACGATCCCCTCGGGTCATCACGGTAGCTCCAGCCCCTCCCTGGCCTGGGCGACCCTTCCAGATCCTCCGCCGCTGTTCGATGAAGCTGCTCTGTCCACTTGGAGCCCCGGGAGTCGCCGTAGTTCGCCCTCATCTTCGTCTCCGGCGCCCCCTGCTCTCTGCCTTCGCTTGCGAGGTCGATTCCGACGCCATCCGACCACGGGCAGGTGCGCCTGCATCCCCTCTCTCGATCCCTCACTCTAGTTTCGGCCAAGGAGCCCTCGTCACCGGCGTGTGCTCCAGCGAAGTCACGACCCACTCTGTTTCCTTCTCCCTCTTCCCCCACCTGACTAGCGGGGCCCGCTAGTCAGCCACCTGGTACACGTGCGAAGCGGTATGAGTGATGGAGCCCTGAGGCTTTACGCCTTCGACATCACCCCTTGTCTGTTTTATTTAAATTCAAATTTTCCAGAGAGATTCAAACAGCTATAACTTTTACACCATAAGTCCAAATGAATTGATTCTTTTGGCATTATGTTCTTTGCAAGGAAATCTAACATCTCACCAAAAATGGGATTTTCCCCCGCTGTCTAGATTTCTGGTGAATTTTAGAAGGGTTCTTGATATTTTCTTTTTGTGTTTAAATTTATTTTCAGAGAGTGAAACTTGTCTTGAAGAACACCAGAGGGCTTGTGAGCCTCATCTGCACTAAGGCAAGCCACAGCAACATTTTCATGATGCCACTTTAATAATTGTGATATTTTTCTACTTGAATGGATGATTTAACCCATGCTTTTAAATCATCATCATTAGGTTATTTATATTCTGTTAGTATTTGTCTAAGTTTACATGCTTATGTTATCAGAAAGTTGTAGCTACTAAGTGGTTAAAGAAACTAGAAGTAATCTTTGCTATGATAAAAAATAATAATAATATGGCTATGGATATAATTAGTTTATTAGAACCATTTTCTTGCATGAGAAAGAGGGCAAAATTTGTTATAAAAGATTTAGTTTAATGTGAGTTTATATCCTAACAAGAGAAGTATGAGGTGTTGTTGATGTTCATGCTTAGTGTGGGTTCAGTTGACTCAGTCATTTCCGTTATTATGTCGAGAAGATGTTAGTGTTTGCATTTCATGGCATACTATGACACCAATTATTTTCAATTTAAGTTGAACCTGATAATAATACAACTTGAATTTATCGTTGACCGAGTCATGGTGCCACTAAATTGAGTTTTTCCTAGTGCAACCACATTTGCCTATATGGGAAGGCCTTTATTCGGTCCGTTGTCATGCCTCTGATCGGTGCCTCCAACTAGGGAAGGTTATGGGCGTGCGGTACCCTGGCCCGGTAAGCAGACATAACCTTGTGAGCCTGTTGTTGAGATTTTGGTACCGGTCCCCATGCGGGATGGTCCCCGTGTGGTCGTTGTGTCTTTGGTAGACACGGGTCCACCCAGGACTAGCCCAGTTGGGAAGTGGGCCGGAGTGGCCGAGAGAGTGTCATGGCAATGGAGGAGTTTCGTCAGAACGCCGTTGGTCCACCCGAATGGGAGTATGAGGCCATGGGTTCCGTGGTGTGGGTACAGTGCGCTACCTCTGCAGAGTGTATTAATCTATTGATAGCTGAGTCCGCGGTTACGGACACCTCGAAAGTAGGTCACACCATGGGTCAACATTTAGTTAATCTTGCACACTAAGTCATGAACATTGCACTATTGAGGATGGCGGGAAGGTCATCCTGTCGATTGAGACCAAGTGTTGGTCATGGTTGTGATTGTTGGAAGGATCGCTGTTTGAGACCAAATAGTGGTCGTGGTTGTGGTCGCCGAAATGATCACAAGGTATCCCGAGTTAAGATCATGTGGTTGGCACATTTGTGATCCAGAAGCGATTACCGTGGTAAGCAAGTCCGAGGGACTGTGCTCATAAGAGCGTGATCACAGCATGTTGGTTACATTGTTGTATTACTAATAATTGGTTAATTATCATGATATTGTTTGTCATTATGTTTATGCTTTTTGTGAGCTTGCAAGTACATTCAATGTACTGACCTGGCGTGTCATGCCAGATTTCAGGAAAGTCTCGTGGAAAGGAGTGCTGCTCGAGTCTAGATCGTGTCCTCATCGGTGTCCTTGTGCTATGGAGTTCCGCTACGACGTTGTTCCACTACCGCATAGTTGTTATGATCGAGGCCCTTTTATGTTCAAAAATAATGTACATATTGTTCAGCCGCACTGGGTGTGCCGCTTGGCCTCGCTACCAGTTTGTAATGTAAACTTTGAGCCGCTAGTATCAATAAAGCAGTCGTTTTCCATACCAAGATGTTGTGTGTTGCCAGAAGACATGGTCTCTGGGCTGGCAATGCAAGGTAAACCGGTCGCTTTGAGCCGGGGTGCCACTACGCTTGGTATCAGAGCCGCGCTGAATGTAGGCCATGCTAGACTACGATGTGTTGACTGGACGGTAGATACGAGATTCCATTGAGTGCCAGTAGCATTGGTAGCTGGTTGTTGCATTGCATTTACTTGTCTTATTTTTATGCTAACCTACTAATGGTTGTGAGTGTAGATGGCTCCGGTGCCGTATCCGTGCCAGTTGCAGTTGATGCCATACACGTCACCACATCTTCTTCGTAACATGTGGCGTCGACTGTACCCCCTCGGTGATGACCCATTTTATCGTGTGTACAGGGAGCGTCTAGCTGACTCAGTGTATGAGTATCCCGCAGTGGTTACTCTGCGCACCAGTTCCGATTCCTGCAGTTACACTCGTACCTCTCGGAGCGGTTACGCTTCTACCGCTTCTCAGGCTGTCCAGTTTGCTGCATTCGAGGTCCTTGTCGAGCTTCGTTACCACGAGGTCTGGATGCAGAACCACCCAGGTTTCTACTACTATCCTTCTCTGCACGACAATGGTCGTGTCCGTTTCTCTACCATTGATCCGGAGTCTGATAGTGTTGCTAGTCATCTTGCTCGTTACATCACTGCTAGCTATCTTATGATCCACGAGCTGGCTCGAGAGCTGACTCGTGCTCGTACTACTTTAGCCGCTGCTTTAGTCACTACTGCATCCTCTCTGGGATTTACTCCTTACATTCCGGTCAGTTCTAGTTCCCCTGTTTCACCGGTTACTCCTCCGAGTAGCTCGGGCACCTCGACCGTGAATCCTCTTAGTGCTCCTGCTGAGTGGGTTTCACTTCTCACTACTCATGCGGCCCCGATGATTCATCCTACACCTGCTCCCGAGGGAGAGCCCTCCAGGCAGCATCGTCGTGTTACCTTTAACCCGGAGGTCTCAGTTAACCTCGTCAGTTCCGAATCCGAGTCCGCTTCAGGAGAGGACCCCACAGCACCAGCAGAGCAGTAGGGCCCCTGAGTATCTGCAGTTATTGGGATGATGTCCGGATGTAGTAGTACGAGTCATGATGTTTTGTTTTCTGTATGAGAGTAGTGAACCTGGCATGATGGTTATCTTTTATGTATGAGTCTATGTATAATTATGTTGGAACTCTATTCGCTGTGTTTTCTTCGTTATTTCGGTTTTTCTCGGGCTTTGTTACTGGCTTTTCCCCAATTGGTTTTGAATGTTTCTCATCTCGGTTGCGTTGCCTTGGGAAAAATCATAATAGGCTGCCGCGGGGAGGTAGCAATAGCAATATTCGTGAGGGTACCCCTGTTCGTCGTTCCGCACGACAGGCATGACACTCCCCTGAGTCATACGTTCCACCACCGCCTCCACCGCCAAATCCACCCTCCACCGAGGAAATTCTATGAATGTCTGAGGAAAGAAGGGATAATGATCTGATTGAAATATTAAGAAGTGTGCAAGCTATGGTTGGTCAGAATGGAAATCAAAATGGTCACCACTCCAAGCTGTCTGATTTTCAGAGGACCAAGCCTCCCAGTTTCAGTCAGGTCCTTGATCCCTTGGACGCAGACGATTGGTTACGAACCATTGAAAGAAAGCTTGAGATTGCTAGTATGGAAGAGGATGATAAAGTTCCGTTCGCAACTCATTATCTTGAAGGCGCTGCTGCCATATGGTGGGAAAATGCAAAAACCATGTGGCCCGTTGATGAAGAATTTACCTGGTCAAAATTTAAAGATCAGTTCCAGAAATATCATATCCCTACTGGAATTATGAAGACTAAGCAGCGCAAATTTCTCTCTCTCCTCCAAGGAATTAGTCTGTGGGTGAATATCTGCAAAAATTCAATCACCTGGCCCATTACTCCCTTCATGACGTGTCCACCGAAGAAAGAAAGATTGATAGATTTCTTGGTGGATTAAACCCGCAACTCCAGTGTACTCTCAGCATGTTTGACTTCCCAGATTTCCAAACGTTGGTGAACAAAGCTTTCATTGCTGAAAGGGAGCACAAGCTCGTATCAAACATCAGGCGTGTCAACAACAATCACAAGCACAAGTTTGAGCCAAAGAAGGATGGGCAACCCATACAAAAGGCCCGTACCTGGCAGCAGACTCGGGTGGAGTACAAGCCCAATTGGCAGCAGAATGTTAACAAGACCACTACTCAAGTCAAGAATGTTGTGTCCAACCCTGTGCACGAGGAGCGCCAGCGCATCAATGATTGCTTCAGTTGTGGGCAAACCGTACATTATGCCAGACAGTGCCCCAAGAACAGCAAGGCAAACACTCTATACAGACCACAAGTCAACTATATGGAGTCATCCCCGACTCAACAAAACATCTCGCGGCACGTTCATCACCTCTCTGCCGATGAAGCTTAAGAGAACCCCGAAGTCATCATTGGTATGTTCCCTGTTAATAACATACCCGCAGTAATGTAATTTGACTCTGGGGCTTCCCACTGTTTTATTTCTCAGAGTTTTGTTGCCCAAAAAAAATTTCCTGGTTTGCTTTTGGGCAAGAATATGCTGGTACAAACCGCAGGATCATTAATCAGGAGCAATTTGGTCTGCCATAACCTGGAAATCAATATCAACGGAGTTTGTTTTCCAACTTCTTTGATAATCATTGAGTCAGATAAGTTGGATGTTATCTTGGGTATGAATTGGCTGACCCAATATCAAGTCTGCATAAATTGCGGGACCCGAGAAGTTACTTTGACCAGTCTGGAGGGGCAGACTACCAAATTCTATGCCTGCAGAAGCATACCCAAGAAAGAAATGGCCTTCACCGCTGTGGCTGAATTGGAATTAATTGATGTGGTCAGTGAGTTTCCGGATGTATTTCCCGAAGAATTGCCAGGCATGCCACCCGACCGCGAACTTGAGTTTGCAATAGATCTGCTGCCCAGAACCACACCATTATACAAGAAGTATTACCAGATGCCCTCTTCAGAATTAGTGGAGCTAAAGAAACGGCTTGATGAAATGCTCCAGAAAGGATATATCCGTCCCAGCTCTTCACCATGGGGATCACCTGCTATATTCGTGGACAAAAAGGATGGCAGCCTCCGCATGTGTGTGGATTACCGATAGCTGAACGATGTCACCATCAAAAATAAATATCCACTGCCAAGAATTGATGATCTATTCAATTAGCTCAGTGGGGCCAAAGTATTCTCCAAGATTGATCTAAGGACAGGGTATCATCAAATCAAGATTAAAAAGGAAGATATTCCTAAGACCGCATTCACTACTTGGTATGGTCTTTATGAATATACAGTTATGTCCTTTGGTCTCACCAATGCCCCTGCCTTTTTCATGCATATGATGAACAAAGTATTCATGGACTTCCTAGATAAATTCGTGGTAGTCTTCACCGATGACATACTCATTTACTCCAAGAGTGAAGAAGATCACAAGGATCACCTCCGAGCAGTGCTACAACGACTCCGTGACCATTAGCTATACGCCAAATTCAGTAAGTGTGAGTTTTGGCTCAAACAAGTTGGATTTATTGGACATGTTCTATCTGCCGGCGGAGTAGCAGTGGACCCAACCAAAGTAAAGGATGTGCTCGATTGGTTGCCACCCACAACCGTATCACATATTCGGAGTTTTCTTGGATTAGCCGGATATTATCGTCGTTTCATTGAAGGGTTTTCCAAGATTGCTAAGCCCATGACAGAGCTTCTAAAAAAGGATAAGAAGTTTGAATGGACCAAGGACTGTGAGAAAAGTTTTAATGAGCTAAAGATACGGCTGATGACCGCACCTGTGTTTACTCTTCCAGATATCTACCGCAGTTTTGATGTGTATTGTGACGCCTCTAGACAAGGACTTGGATGCGTACTTATGCAAGACGGCAAGGTAGTAGCATATGCATCGTGACAGCTATGAACCCATGAGGGAAATTATCCCACTCATGATCTGGAATTGGCCGCGGTGGTTCACGCTCTAAAAATTTGGAGGCACTACCTCATTGGGAAGAGGTGCCATGTTTTTACCGATCACAAAAGCCTCAAGTATATATTTACCCAGCCAGATTTAAATCTCCGTCAACGAAGGTGGCTTGAGTTAGTCAAGGATTATGATGTTGGAATAAATTACCACCCGGGTAAGGCCAACGTGGTTGCCGATGCGCTCAGTCGAAAGCCTGTCAGCCTAAATGTCATATTGGGATCCTTGTCCCCTGAACTTCAAGAGGACATTGCTCAGCTCAACCTGGTCATAGTTGATGCTAGCCTTTCTAATATTTTGGAAGTTGCCCCCACCCTTGAGGAATAGATCCGCAAGGCCCAGCCAACTGACACCATTCTGCAAAAATGTGCCATGATAGCAGGACATACTTCAGACTTCTCGACCGATCAATTGGGTACCCTCCGTTTCCGGGGAGGGATTTGTGTACCCAATCAATCCGAGCTAAAGCAGAAAATCCTGTCTGAGGCACACGAATCTTCATATTGCATTCACCCGGGAGGTACAAAAATGTATGAAGACCTCCGACAAATATTTTGGTGGGATGGAATGAAGAAGGACATTGCCTATTTTGTGGCATGTTGCGACATATGCAACAAGGTAAAGGCAGGGCATCAGAAGCCAGCCGGACTTCTCCAACCACTGCCAGTCTAACAAAGGAAATGGGATGATGTCTGCATCGATTTCATAACCGGACTGCCCAAGACTCAGCGAGGCAATGATGCAATCTGGGTCATAGTGGACACCTTAACCAAGGTTGCTGACTTTATCCCGATCAGAACCACATATCGAGCAGACCAACTCGCACAGCTGTATGTATCCCAGATAGTCAGTCTGCATGGAGTACCTCGGACCATCATTTCTGACTGAGGTTCACTTTTTACCTCCGCCTTTTGGTCACGTCTCCATCAAGCCTTGGGGACAGTGCTGAAATACAGTACCGCTTATCATCCTCAGACTGATGGGTAGACAGAGCGGGTAAACCAAATACTCGAAGATATGTTATGAGCATGTGCTTTGGCCCAAGGATCTAAATGGGAAGGATCTCTGGCGTATGCCGAGTTCTCTTATAACAACAGCTTCCAAACCAGTCTAAAGATGTCACCATACGAAGCTTTGTATGGCTGTAAGTGCCGCACTCCGTTAATTTGGTCTCAAACTGGAGATAGCCGGATTTTCAAGACAGATTTCATGACGGAAGTTGAGAAACAAGTTAGGGAAATCAGAGATAGGTTGCAATTGGCCAAGTCTCGACAAAAGAGTTATTATGATGCAAAGCACCGACAGATTAGTTTTGAACCTGGAGAACATGTATATCTCTGAGTCACTCCTATGAAAGGAGTCAAGAGGTTTCACACTCATGGAAAGTTGGCACCTATGTTTACCAGTCCATTTCCAGTCATGTCCCTAGTAGGTACAGTTGCTTATCAGTTGGAACTACCCCCAGAATTGTCAGACGTGCACAACGTGTTTCATGTATCCCAGTTGAGGCGATGCATATCGCCGCCTGAGAAAAGGACTGCTACGACTGAAATAGAGTTGACAAAGGATTTAACATACGAAGAGAGGCCGGTAAATTTTTTGGATCAGATGGAAAGGGTCACTCCCAGTAAAGTGAAGAAGTTCTACAAAGTCCAGTGGGCACATCACACCGAGTCAAAATCAACTTGGGAACGAGACGAATTTCTAAGGGCACATTATCCCGAATGGTTTTCCCAAGCAACCGAATCTCGAGGACGAGATTCATTCTAAGTGGGGGAGGTTTGTGACAGCCTGGTTTTTGCTTGAATTTCATTTGGCTTGATTTTGCAATTTGGAGTTTTTGAATCTTTTCTTATGGACTTAAACACTTGGGTACCTGTCGGTTTTCTGGGAACGGGGGTCCCCAGACTTGCCTGCCTGTGGCCTGCGGCGTGGCTCAAAGGGGGGCCCAGCACGGCCCATCTTCATCAACACGAACCCAAGACCCTCGCGAGGGGCCAAGCCTCGCGGGGCGGACAACACGAAGCTTCCTCAGGCACGGCCTCGTCGGGCTGGCTCGCGAGGAGGCGGAGAGATCAAGGCAGGGTACCTCGCGAGGTGCCCATGACACAAGCCATGACGACTCAGGGCGCCAGGCGGGCGCCAGCCCGCGCAGCGTCCTCCTTTCCTCTTTGGTGCAAAGGGGGCAAGCGCAGCCACGGAGTACTGAGGCATCAGGCAAAGGTTGCCATTTCGGTGCAACGAGACCAAGACCAGGAGGACTACGAGATGGAGGTCACCGTGGAGCCCAAGACGGCGTCATCACCAGAGCTTTGCGCAGGCGAAGACTACTTTTTCAGGATCGCTGATACTTGCTGCCCCCCTTCAAATTAGCCCGCCATTGTTGGCTCCCTTCCCGCTCGATATTTGGGAAGAGGACCAGGGCCTCTATAAATAGGACCAGCCACCCATAGAGCAAGGGGGTTGGAAAGTAGGAAGGAAGAGGCTCGATAGAGAGGTTGGAAGCATAGAGAGAGAGAAAGGTGGCTGAAATCCTCCCAGTAGTTCATGGCCCAGCCAACAACAGACCCTCGCGAGGCTGTTCTTCCTTGTATTGTTCATCATCATCAGCCCAAGAGGCAATCCACCACACCACACACTGGAGTAGGGTATTACACCACAACGGTGGCCCGAACCAGTATAAACCCTGTGTCTCTTGTGTTGTTCTTTCGGTAGTTTAGATCTTAGCGTGGTGGAGGGGTGCAGGCAGGTAGGAGGCGGAATCTCCGCGCGCACCCAAGTGTTCGAACCTCAAGGGTCTGCCGGAACCCGAAATCCGACAGTACCCTTGGCTTTCACCCAAGTGCCTCATTTCCCTCTCTAATCATCATTCACTCTCTGGTTCTACCCAAAATAATATTTGGAGTATTTTTCTTTAATAAAAAATATTCATTTTCCCCTCCAAAATCCCACCCAATTCAATGTGCTCTAAAGCAACCCCAATTTTTCTTGCCCATAAAAATCTGAGAAAATTCACAAATATTCTCTGAACCCTAGGGCACCTTCCTAAGAAAAAATATTTTACCACTTTTTGGAATATTTTTGCTACATAAAATATTTTCTATTATGGACAAAAATGGTGGTTTCTACAACAACTACCACTTTACTTGCTCCATTGTGCCTGATTTTTCTTGTGCATCATCACCTTAGTCGATGATTGCTAACCTCCAAAGGACAGCCTCCAACTCCCAGCCATTTAACCTTAGTAACCTCTCAAAGTTACTGGTCAGAAACTTACCAAACGTGCGAAATCTTTTCTACTGCATCTAGAGCCAAACCAAAGCGTGGTAATCTTTAAAACTACCACAAACTACGAGCCAGACATGATCTTTGGACGTTGGTCGGCCTGAGGGTAGAGTTCTCGCGGTGACCAAGCGTGTCCATGATGCCAGCCTGCGTGTCGACGTGCTCTGAGTGCCGCTGAGAGCTCTATTTCGCGCGTGCTCGCTTCCCCGACTGCCTTAGAGTGCCAAACCGCGCCATCATCTTCGTCTCAACTCCCGGAAATCCCTGTTGGAACTCGCCGATGCCGGAGCTTGCCGTAGCGAGCATGGGCGCGGTCCGGCCAGCGTAACATTGTGGTGCGCATTGTGCTCATCGCCTTCTTGTCGATCATATGCTCGACTCCGTTAGCCCACAGTCCCCGCGTGAGCTGCCTCACCTCCTCCCTCTCTCACTGACGCTGCTCGTCACCGGGCGCAGTGTCCAGGTGTTGCCGGCGGAGCCCGATCCACCCCTTGCCGCTCGCCTATAAATGGAGCCACCCCCAGCCTCCTCGAGCACCATCCTCCACTCCCACACACTCCACAAACATGTAGATAGCCGTAGCCCGGCCGGGCAGGCAGCGGCCTCCATCCCCGAGATCAAGCTCGCCGACAATCCCCTTGGGTCGTCGCGGTAGCTCCAGCCCCTCCCTAGCCTAGGCAACCCTTCCAGAGCCTCTGCAGCTCTTTGATGAAGCCGTTCCGTCCACTTGGAGCCCCTGGAGTCGCCGCAGTTCGCTGTCGTCTTTGTCTTCGGCGAACCCCGCTCTCTGCCTCCGCTTGCGAGGTTGATTCCGACACCGTCCGACCACCCCTAGCTGCGCTACGGGTACGGGCAGGTGCACCTCCATCCCCTCTCTCGATCCCTCCCTCTAGTTTCCGCAAAGGAGCCCTCGTCACCGGCGTGAGCTCCCGCGAAGTCGCGACCCACTCTGTTTCCTTCTCCCTCTTCCCCCACCTGACTAGCGGGGCCCGCTAGTCAGCCACCCAGTACGCGCGTGAAGCGGTATGAGTGGTGGCGCCCCGAGGCTTTACGCCTTCGACGTCACCCCCCTGTCTGTTTTTATTTAAAATTCAAACTTCCAGAGAGATTCAAACAACTATAACTTTTCAACCATAAGTCCAAATGAATTGATTCTTTTTGCATTGTGTTCTTTGCAAGGAAATCTAACAGCTCACCAAAAATGGGATTTTTCCCTGCTGTCTAGATTTTTTGGTGAATTTCAGAAGGGTTATTGATATTTTCTTTTTGTGTTTAAATTTATTTTCAGAGAGTGAAGCTTGTCTTGAAGAACACCAGAGGGCTTGTGAGCCTCATCTGCACTAAGGCAAGCCACAACAACATTTTCATGATGCCACTTCAATAATTGTGATATTTTTCTACTTGAATGAATGGTTTAACCCATGCATTTAAATCATCATCATTAGGTTATTTATATTCTGTTAGTATTTGTATAAGTTTACATGCTTATGTTATCAGAAATTTGTAGCTACTAAGTGGTTAAAGAAACTAGAAGTTATCTTTGCTATGATAAAAAATAAAAAATAATATGGCTATGGATATAAGTAGTTTGTTAGAACCATTTTTTTGCATGAGAAAGAGGGCAAAATTTGTTAGAAAAGATTATGTTTCATGTGAGTTTATATCCTAACCAGAGAAGTATGAGGTGTTGTTGATGTTCATGCTTAGTGTGGATTCAGTTGACTCGGTCATTTCCGTTATTATGTGGAGCAGATGTTACTAATTGCATTTCATGGCATACTATGACACCGGTTATTTTCAATTTAAGTTGAACCTGATAATAATACAACTTGAATTTATCGTTGACCGAGTCATGGTACCACTGAATCGAGTTTTTCCCAGTGCAACCACATTTGTCTGTATGGGAAGGCCTTTATTCGGTCCGTTGTCATGCCTCTGGTCGGTGCCTCCAACTAGGAAGGGTTATGGGCGTGCGGTACCCTGGCCCGGTAAGCAGACATAACCTTGTGTGCCCGTTGTTGAGATTTTGGTACCGGTCCCCATGCGGGATGGTCCCCGTGAGGGACGTTGGCCATGACGGTGGTCGTTGTGTCTTTGGTAGACACGGGGCCACCCAGGACTAGCCCACTTGGGAAGTGGGTCGGAGTGGCCGAGAGAGTGTCATGGCAATGGAGGGGTTTCATCGAAATGCCGTTGGTCCACCCGGATGGGAGTATGAGGCCATGGGTTCCGTGGTGTGGGTACAGTGCGCTACCTCTGCAGAGTGTATTAATCTATCAATAGTCGAGTCCACGGTTACAGACACCTCGAAAGTAGGTCACACCATGTGTCAACATTTAATTAATCTTGCACACTAAGTCATGAACCTTGCACTGCTGTGGATGGTGGGAAGGTCATCCTGTCAATTGAGACCAAGTGTTGGTCGTGGTTGTGATCTCCGGAAGAATCACGGTTTGAGACCAAATAGTGGTCGTGGTTGTCGTCGCCCAAATGATCACAAGGTATCCCGAGTTAAGATCATGTGGTTGGCACATTTGTGATCCAGAAGCGATCACCGTGGTAAGCTAGTCCGAGGGACTGTGCTCATAAGAGCGTGATCACAGCATGTTGGTTACATTGTTGAATTACTAATAATTGGTTAATTATCATGATATTGTTTGTCATTATGTTTATTCTTGTTGTGAGCTTGCAAGTACATTCAATGAACTGACCTGGCGTGTCATGCCAGATTTCAAGAAAGTCTCGTGGAAAGGAGTGCTGCTCTTGTCTAGATCGTGTCCTCATCGGTGTCCTTTTGCTATGGAGTTTCCGCAACGACGTTGTTCCGCTGCCGCGTAGTTGTTATGATCGAGGCCCTTTTATGTTCAAAAAATAATGTACATATTGTTCAGCCGCACCGGGTTTGCCGCTTGGCCTCGCTACTGTCGGATTTCGGGTTCCGGCAGACCCTTGAGGTTCAAACACTGGGGTGCGCGCGGAGATTTTGCCTCCTACCTACCTGCACCCATCCACCTCGCTAGGATCTAAGCAATGGAAAGAACAACACGAATGACACAGGGTTTATACTGGTTCGGGCCACTGTTGTGGTGTAATACCCTACTCCAGTGTGTGGCGTGGTGGATTGCCTCTTGGGCCGATGATGATGAACAATACAAGGAAGAATAGCCTCGCGAGGGTCTGCTCTTGGCTGGGGCGATGAACTTCTGGGAGGAGTTCAGTCACCCTTCTCTCTCTCTTTCTCTCCTTCCTTCTCTTTTCCTTCTCTCGTCTTTTTCCTCTTCCCCCGTCTCTCCCTCTCGTTCTGTGGGTGGTTGGTCCTATTTATAGAGGCCCTGGTCCTCTTCCCAAATATAGAGCGGGAAGGGAGCCAACAATGGCGGGCTAATTTGAAGGGGGACAGCTAGTACCAGGTATCCTGACAAAAGTAGTCTTCGCCTGCACAAAGCTCTGGTGGTGACGCCGTCTTGGGCTCCACAATGACCTCTGTCTTGCAGTCCTCCCGGTCTTGGTCTTGTTGCACCGAAATGGCAACCTTTGCCTGATGCCTCGGTACTCCGTGGCTGCGCTTGCTCCCTTTGCACCAAAGAGGAGAGGAGGACGCTGTGCGGGCTGGCACCCGCCTGGCGCCTTTGGTCGTCATGGCTTGTGTCACGGGCACCTCGTGAGGTACCCCGCCTTGCTCTCTCCGCCTCCTCGCGAGCCAGCCTGATGAGGCCATGCCTGAGGAAGCTCCGCGTCGTCCGCCCCGCGAGGCTCTTGGGTCTGTGTTGGTGAAGATGGACCGTGCTGGGCCCCCCTTTGAGCCACGCCGTAGGCCGCAGGCAGGCAAGTCTGGGGATCCCCGTTCCTAGAACGCCGACACCTACCTGTTGTAATGTAAACTTTGAGCCGCTAGTATCAATAAAGCGGTCGTTTTTTGTACCCAATATGTTGTGTGTTGCCAGAAGACATGGTCTCTGGGCGAGCAATGCAAGGTAAACCGGTCGCTCTGAGCCAGGTTGCCATAGGCGGCCTAGGTGAAAAGGGTGAAAAATATCCCCGGTCGCCGCGCGGAAAGGCCTAAGCAAACGGTTGCCTCTAAGCGCTCGTGTGCACAAAGAGAATAATTTTGATTGAAATGAAGACGTACTAATTTTGAAATGAAGACGTGAGTTCATTCTTTCGCCTCTAAATTTTTCCCATGTTAAGCAATCACCATTATACCACGGGTTTGATTTGCTGCCACATTTCAGGTCTCGTGTGCTATATGTAAGACATTTTTTGGTATTTACCGTGCATTTTGGCATATAAATCAATTCCTAGCCGGACTGCATTTCATGTCGAAAGGGATGAGGATTGTCGTTCGATCTGGGAGCATCGATCCGTGTGGTCTGGGTTCTGGCCAATCAGAATGCACGACTCAGATCGCGCACACAACAAAGGGGGGCATTGACCACGGTTTGGTAGGCACACAGCTTTCGTGAGTGAACCGTGTGCTATTTGAAAACATTTACATGCTCTAACAACACATTTTCATTTGAATGAAAACAAGAGTTCATCGTTTTGCCTCCAAATTGTTTCCATGGTAAGAAATCACCATTGTACCATATGGTTTAATTTTCGCGTGCATCTGAGGTATCGTTTGCTATATTTGAGTCGTTTTCTATAGTCGCAACTACACGTGGGTGCTAGCTAGCTAGAAAGATCATTTGTGTGTTGCTTTGGGAGTTTTCATTCATTATTCGAGAAACAGGAAAAAATTCAAACAGTTCGGCCGCAGGGTGCGGCCAGAGGCGTAAGCCTTCTTGGTATTCTAATTACAGGAAATGCATATAGAGTCTGGAAATAACGAAAATCGGTGTGTCACCCCTGTCGTGTTCTCAGGATCACATGGATTTTTTTGGGAAAGATGGCACGAGTTTTGATTCTCACACCTTCCAAATCGGGGCTTCTCAAAAGAAGGATCATAGTTTCCAAAAGGAGATGCGGCACTTCGGACTCCAATTGTCAGTGACTACATAATTCCGCTTTGAATTATTTTCATGGTAAACAATCACATATATACCCTAGGTTTGATTTTCTGGCCCATTTCAGGTCTCGTTGCTATATTCAAGTCATTTTTTGCACTTAGCTTGCATCTAGTGCATATTATAATTAAATTCAAAACCGTTCTACAACTACATCTGGGGTGTTAGTTGGAAAACAAGGTGTACAAATCATTTGTGTGTTGCTTTGCGAGTTTTCATCCATTATCTGAGAAACGGGAGAAGTTTCAAACATTTCGGCCGCGAGGTGCGGCCACCGGCGTAGGCCTTGTTGGTATTTTAATTACTAGGAATTCAGATGAAGTCCAGACTTCATCAAAATCGGTGTGTGCCCGTGGCATGCTCTCACGACCCCCGGGAAATTTTTTGGTAAAGTTTGGCACAGGTTTTGATGATCGCTCCTTCCAAACCGAAGAATCTCACATGAAGGACCATGGTTTTCAAAAGGAGACGTGTCAATTCAAACTCCAGCGGTCAGTGACTTGATCGTTTGGGCTCATAAAAATTTCCATGGTACGCATTCACCATTATACCACGGGTTTGATTTTCTAACGCATTTCTGGAATCGTTTGCTATATTTAAGGAATTTTTTGAATTTAACATGCAATTTGTGGATATAAATAAAATCACAACCAGAAGTGCATGTGCTGTCGAAAGGGATGAGGATCGCCGTTTAATCAACGAGAATAAAACGGTGCAGACGTACGATCCGTGGGGTTTGGGTTCTGGCCAATCAGAACACACGACTCAGATCGCGCACGTGGCAGAGGGGGGCATCGGCCACGGTTTAGTGGATACACGGCTTTCTTGCGTGAAACATGTGCTATTTGAAAACATTACATTACCTAACATCATATTTTTGTTTGAATGAAAACATGAGTTCATCGTTTCGCCTCCAATTTTTTTCCATTGTAAGAAATCACAATTGTACCCTATGGTTCGATTTTCTGGTAGATTTTACCAGGCGGCAGGCCTCGCTAGCAATCTCAAACTTTGAATATTCAAAAAAAGATCTCGTTAGCACCTTCCATACCGAAGCATCTCGTAAGAAGGATCATAATTTCCAAAAGGAGACGCGGCACTTCCGACTACAAATCGTCAGTTACTAGCTACATCATCCCGACCCATTTCAGGTCATCTGCTCCGTTTAAGTCATTCTTTGCACTAACCTTGCATTGCATTTTAGTGCATATAATTAAATTCAAAAACCCTACTACAACTACATGTGGGTGTTTTAGTTAGTCTATATATACTTAGGCTACTCATAGTGGAGAGTGTCATATACTAGTATCATGCATATATATATAATACTAGTGTATGATACTACCTTTAATTAATTATAGCGCATAGTATAATACATAGAGTATAGTATCATAGATCATATTTATTGCCTTGCATGACACAAATTAGCATCGCATTTAACATGATGCGGTATCTACCTATATGTTACTCTAACCCTCTCTCTATATGTTTAATTCTTTGCCACATCGGCATACTTTCTATTTCTAAGTGCATGATATCGTCGGCTATGATACCAACACTATGTCCAGCCTTATATAGTGGGAAGTATCATATACTATATATAGTATCATGCATATGATACTAGTGTATGATACTACGTACGTACCTTCATAGTGCATATATAGTATCATAGAGTAGTATATATCATAGCTAACCGTATTTATGGCCATGCATGACACAAAGTAGTATAGCATTTGTTATATATGTTATGGTATCTACTTGTGTTACTTCTTTGCCACATCATCATATTTGCTACTACCGAGTGCATGATACCGACTATGATACCCCCACTATGGCCACCCTAAGGCTGGTCGTAATATGGGAGTATGAAGCGGTATCATGCACGCCAACTAGACTTTTTGGATGATGTGGCACACAGTTAAATGAGGAAAGAGAGGGTGTGGTATCATATCATGATACCGTATCATATTAAATGGTGTACTACTTTGTGTCATGCATGGCAATTAATAAGGCAGCCTAAGATACTAACTTATGATATTATGCATGCGTGCATTATGGAGGTATTACCGATCATATACTAGTATCATGCATATATATGATACTAGCTAGTATATGATATACTAGATACCTCACTAAAAGCATGGTTAATAATACAGCCAACGACCGGCTATAAGAAGTTCCCATGTCATATACAACCAACCTCTTAGCCGGCATGTACAATAATAAGTTTTAAATATGTACTAGTTTATCAATAGTTGGCCCACCTTACATTCTCACAAAGTGTCTTGGGTCTCGTGTTGTAGCTGGCTCTACTAACCAAGAGCCCGCTTCTCTTCTCTCTTCTCTTCTCTTTCCTCCAACTAAGCACATATATATTATTCTATTCCTTATAGCCTCCTTATGTCACTCTATTCTACTTGCTCTAATGCATAGTATCATAGAGTAGTATCATGTAGTACTTTATTTATTGTCATCCATGACACATAGTAGCATAGCATTTATTATGATGCGGTTTCATGATATGATACTTAACCCTCTCTTTCTTCATTTTATTCTATGACAGCTCATCAAAATTTCCTAGTTGGCATGCATGATACTAGCTATGATACCCCCTAACTATCAGCCTAGTAAAGAAGGTGTACAGATCATTTGTGCACCGTTTTGTGAGTTTCATCTGTTTGTTCGAGAAGTGGGGAGAAGTTTCAAACATTTCTGCCGCGAGGTGCGGCCACTGGCGTAGGCCTAGTTGGCATTTTATTTATAGGAAATTCAGGTGGAGTTCGGACATCATCAAAATCGATGTGTGCCCGTGGCGTGCTCTCACGACCCCATGGAAAAAAATTGGTAAAGTTTGGCACAAGTTTTGATGACCGCTCCTTCCAAACCGGAGCATCTCACATGAAGGATCATGGTTGCCGAAAGGAGATGTGTCAATTCAAACTCCTATGGCTGGTGACTTCATCATTTGGACTCATAAAAATTTCCATGGTACACAATCACCATTATACCACGGGTTTGATTTTCTGGCGCATTTCAGATATCATTAGCTATATGAAAGACATTTTTTAGTTTAACGTGCATTTTGTGCATAAAAATAAAATTACAACCAGAACGGCATGTGTTGTCGAAAGGGATGAGGATCACCATTCAATCTCGGAGCATCCAACGGTGTAGATCTACGATCCATGGGGTTTGGGTTCTAGCCAATCAGAAAGCACGACTCAGATCGTGGGCGGGCTTTGGTCGGCACACGCTTTCATCAATGAACCGTGTGCTATTCGCAAACTAGATTGCATATTTTTGTTCACACATACTGTAGTGAGATCAATTGAGTATGATACCTCTATGATATAATAATAATAATAACAAAAAACAGTTCATATTCATTGCCTGAGCTGATAGCATATCAAGGTCAACATATTAACAGTTCTTAAATCAACAGAAAACCGGGCATAACTCACAAATTCATTACACGCGACAGTTCTAAATTGAACGAATTAAGTTGCAGGGTAGGCATAAATACTAGTATTACGGCTTAATTCCCATGTACATGGGGGAACTGGGATCATTACATTGACCCCAAATGAACTTAGTTTTCTGATGATTTTACGCTTCTCTATTACACGGGTGCGTGATCCCTTGATTGGCAACTCATCAAATTCATCGTACTCGTCCTCATCGGCAACATCGTCGACATTAAGTACCCTTCTCTTCCCATGCATCACTACATGTCAGTTCTTATGCAAGGGGTCTTCCGCAACGAAAATCTGGGTAGCATCACTAGCAAGAATGAATGGGTCTGCGTGATATGCCATTGTTGTCCTGTTAACACAGGTCTTCCTGTAATCATCAACCCTTACTTGACCAAGAGGGATCCATGCGCACCTGAATAATGCCACCTTAACTTTCACATAGTCAAGCTCCCAAATCTCTTTAATGTTTCCATAGTATACCCTTTTATCAACTTCATGTGCAGTCATGCATTCTATTTGAACATCACTGTTCTGATATGAGGTCTTCTGATCATGTTCCTTAGTGTATAATGTGTATCCGTTTATGTCATATGCTCTGTACGTCAACACCATAGGTGATGGATTTTGTGCCAACCACATAGCAATGTCATCGATGGATCCTTGTGCCAAACGATTCTTCAGCCATTCGTGTAGTTCTTAGTGTGCTCCTTCATCTCCACATCTGATGAAGGCACCATTGGTAAGAAGATTTGGCGTATCTCTGCCAAGTGTTCTTTGGCATAAGCGCTGAGAACTGGGTTGTTAAGCAGTACCGTCAAATGGGCTTTCTCTGCCAATTCTCTAGGTGCAGCCATTTGCATGCCAGCAAGGACCGGCTTACCTTTCAGCCTTCCCTCGTGGCGAGAGAGGGGAAAACCTATAGGCCTTTGTTTCATGTATTCGGTGCAAAACTCAACCACGTCCTCCGCGGTATAACCTTGTAGGATGCTTGCCTCTTGATGGTTTCGATTCTGACAAAAGCTCTTCAGTATTCCCATGAACCGCTCAAAGGGATACATGTTGCGAAGAAACACATGACCACAATACTTTATCTCGTCGACAAGGTGCACAGTGAGATGGACCATGACATCAAACAATGATGGTGGGAAAAATATCTCTAGGTTGGATAATATTCTTACAATATCATTTTACATATGATCCAACTCTTCAGGATCTACAACTTTCTGTCATAGTTGGTTGAAGAAATCACACAGGTCAATGAGTGTGTTTCTTATATCTTTGTCCATCAGATTCCTGATGGCCACCGGGAGGATTTGTTTCAACATTACATCATGTGACTTCATGTTTCCCAACTTCATTTTACCTGAGCTCACATCCACGAGACTTCTGATGTATGTGAAGTTGGAAGAGGGTTTCTTAACTGAAAGCAAATAGGTGAAGAACTGTGTTGCTTCTTTTGTACTGAAATTGTAACTCTGGCGAGCATTGATGAATTTTTCATCATCTTCTGCTTCACTCTTGCGTTTTGATTGATCAGCAAGCATATCAAGCCATGAACCGTTGCCATCCTTTCTTTTACCTTTAATCTTGAGCAGAGTACCAAGGATGCTTTCACATATGTTCGTCTCTACGTGCATGACATCGATGAAGTGACATACACGTAGAATCTCCTAGTAAGGTAAATTCTAGAACACCAAATTCTTCTTAAACACTTGACCCTTGGGTGTTTGTTTCACCGTCAAATGGTGGTTCTTGCCAAGCACAACATTAATTTTTTTAGGCATGTTGTGGACCACCTCCCCTTCGTAGGGTCTTGGGCCCATACCTGCCTCTGCCGTACCATCAAATTCAGCTTTCATCTTTCGGTAAGGGTGAGTTTTCCATAAGAACCTACGATGACACAAATACACGGTTTTGTGCGTGTTGCGAAGTCTTCTACTAGCTGTCCTATCCATGCATGTGACGCACCCTACATCTCCCTTTGTTTTCTGCCCCGATTTGTGGCCTAATGCCGGCATATCTTGAATGGTGTGCACCAGCATTGCATGTAGATCGAAATCTCCTTTCTGTAAGCATCATAACATTTTATAGCAGGCGCATCTATCCACACCGTCAGTAGTTCTTCTACCAGTAGCTGAAAGTAAATGTCGATGTCATTTCCAGGTTTCTTCGGGCCTTGGATAATCATCGACATCATAATGTATTTTTTCTTCATACACAACCAAGAAGCCAGGTTATATATGCACAGAAGCACCGACCATGTGTTGTGATTGCTGCTCATACCGCCAAAAGGATTCATCCCGTCAGCACACTCCCCGAGCCTCATACTTCTAGGATCCTTGGCAAAGTCTTCAAACTTGTTGTCGATTAATTCCCACTGAGCCCCATCTTTCGGGTGCCTCATAAACTTATCCCCAATTCACTCATCATGATGCCACCTCAACCTCTTTGCCTCTCTAGGGTTTGCAAACAAACGCCTCAACCTTGGAATTAAAGGCAAGTACCAAAAAAACTTGAACGGGATTCCTGTCATGATCTCATCGTCCAATTTGTACTTGAACTTTTCTCTCATGCACTTGTATCGTGCATGCTTGCATGTGGGACATGCACGCAAATCTTTGTACTCACCACGGTACAATATAAAAGCATTCATACAAGTGTGTGTCTTCTGTACTTCAAGTTCCAATGGCCAAAGAATTTTTCGCTTCATCCATGCTTCTAGGGAGCACATTATCTTCTAGAAGAATTTCTTTGAAAAGACCTAACATCTCTGTGAAGCCCTTGTTTGATAGACCATTTGCTACTTTAAATCTAAGAAGCGCCAGGGTGGCACTCAACTTGGAATATTTCTTTTTGCAACCTGGATACAATTCTTTCTTGGAGTCCGCTTCAATGGTTGGCAAATCCTTGTACCCAATCATATCCTTTTTTGGGCCCTTGAGATCTGCAATCATAGCAGCAAAATCTAGCATATCAAGATCGTCATCATCTGCGTCGACGTCTTGGTTTTCCAGTGGGCGTTTCGGCTTTCCGTTGTTCCATTGGTATCTTGACGGATGTGCCCTGATGTTAGATTCAACATCCATGTGACACCGATCGGGGTTTGGCATCTCGCAGCCCTGGGTATCTTCATCCATGACCTCCTCTTCACCGTGTCTGGTCCAACATGTATATCCATCCATTAATCCCCTAGAGACTAAGTGCAATCACCAATTCATGTGACTCTGTATTGGCACAATCAGTACATGGACACAGGATGTAATCCGCATCACCAATTCTCCTCTTCGTACTTTCAAACAAATTCATGAACTCTGTCATGCCACCAATAAAATCTGCAGTTTTCTGATTCTTCATCCATCGAGATCGTTCCATCTGCACCACGCGAATGGTAATTAAAAAGAAAACAACAACATTAATACACAGATTAACTGCTGCCCAAAGATGCGTGCATAAATCACAAGGTTTTGTTTTCATAATTATAGAGGGCGCTCCATGTTGTTATCCACACGTGCAATGACAAAAATTAATGGCCAATCAATTTACACACAGAGTACTAGTACAACACTGCCCTTAGGAATTGAATACCTTAATTAAGCCACTCACGAAAATAATACCTTAATTAATTAGCCACACGGCGACCTCCACCCAGCATACAAAGAAGCGCAATGCGGCGGCACACCGAGATAGCACGGTCGAGGAGCAAAGCTTAGTGCGACTGCCGCCTGAAGTTCGACCTCCACTATCCCGCCATGGACCACGATGGATGTGCTCGAATCACCCTGCCGCCAACCTCGATGGTTGAGCTCCTTTCCGGTAGCTGCCACCGTCCACCGACCGATGGTTGACCTCTTCTCCGGTAGCCGCTGCCTAGGCCGCCGCCGCCATCTCTATATGCAGAGCGGCTGTTTTTTTACGGATATCCGTAGAGCGACTGTTTACACGGTATCACTGTAACTCAATTATATGGACAGGGTAGTACATCACATACGGTTATGTAATGACAACCGTGTCTAACCTACGTTGTCTTCTCACGCGGTTTGGTGCGGAAATCATGTGTGACATTGTAATACCTAACACAAACGACATGTATAAACAGTGTGCCATATACAACATATAGTGCCATAAGTAGTTCCGGCCGTTAGCTTATCCCCACAATTTCCCCGTTTCCCACAAATCCCTACATAGCCCCCAAATTCCCTCGCATGGCGCTGACATTGGGGAAATGCGGACGAGTGATGTTGATGGTTTCGGTGCGGCAGCTCCTGCTCGTATCGCCGCCACGACGGCAGTCGCCGCTGAGCACTTGGCTAAGTTCATCAGAAGGCAGGTGTACTACGGATCTGAATTGTCCTGTTTGGTTCCAATCTATCCCGATATTTTTTAGCATGTCCACAGTATAGCTCCTTGCTGAATCTGTCTTGAATGACACCCCTCCCCCCAGGAAAGCGATCTGCCACTGAATTCGGAGCATGACTCCAGACTCCCGCAACACGAGTTCGACTCCGAGTTTTGCCCCACCAAGAAGTACCAAAAGCTGAGTTGTGTGCATGGGCACACTCCCGCTCAACATGTATGCACGGAGGGATTCGACATTGGGAGGCGGTTTCTCAGTTGCCCCTTAGAGGTTAGTGCTAAGTCTTGGGGAACATAGTAATTTCAAAAAAAAATCCTACGCACACGTAAGATCATGGTGATGCATATGAATGAGAGGGAGAGTGTTGTCTACGTACCCTCGTAGACCATAAGTGGAAGCGTTATGACAATGCGGTTGACGTAGTCGTATGTCTTCATGATCGACCGATCCTAGCACCGAAAGTATGGCACCTCCGCGATCTGCACACGTTCGGCTTGGTGACGTCCCACGAACTCACGATCCAGCAGAGTGTCGAGGGAGAGCTTCGTCAGCATGACGGCGTGATGACGGTGATGATGAAGTTACCGGCGCAGGGCTTCGCCTAAGCACTAGGACGATATGACCGAGGTGGATTATGGTGGAGGGGGGCACCGCACACGGCTAAGAGATCAAATGATCAACTTGTGTGTCTATGGGGTGCCCCCTGGCCATGTATATAAAGGATGGAGGGAGGAGGAGGCCGGCCCTCATAGGGCTCGCCCAAAGTGTGGAGTCATACTAGGAATCCCTAGTCCTAGTAGGATTCCACCTCCCACATGGAATAGGAAAAAGGGAAGGGAGAAGCAGAAGGATGAGGGCGCCCCCTTTCCCTAGTCCAATTCAAACCAGTCCATGGGGAAGGGGCGCCTCCACCCTTGAGGCCTTTCTCTCCTCTCCCGTATGGCCCATTAAGGCTCAAACGAATTCCTGTAACTCTCTGGTACTCCGAAAAATACCTAAATCACAAGGAACCTTTCTGATGTCCGAATATAGCCTTCCTATATATCGATCTTTACGTATCGACCATTTCGAGACTCCTCGTTATGTCCCCGACCTTATCCGGGACTCCGAACAAACTTCGGCCATCAAATCACATAACTCATAGTACAAATCGTCACAGAATGTTAAGCGTGCCGACCCTACGGGTTCGAGAACTATGTAGACATGACAGAGACTTATCTCCGGTCAATAACCAATGGAGGAGCCTAGATGCTCATATTGGTTCCTACATATTATACGAAGATCCTTATCGGTCAAACCGCATAACAGCATACATTGTTCCCTTTGTCATCGGTATGTTACTTGCCTGAGATTCGATCGTCGGTATCTCAATACCTAGTTCAATCTTATTACCGGAAAGTCTCTTTACTCGTTCCGTAATGCATCATCCCGCAAATAACTCATTAGTCACATTGCTTGTAAGGCTTGTAGTGATGTGCATTACCGAGAGGGCCCAGCGATACCTCTCCGACAATCGGAGTGACAAATCCTAATCTCGATCTATACCAACTCAACAAGTACCATCGGAGACACGTATAGAGCACCTTTATGATCACCATGTTATGTTGTGACGTTTGGTAGCACATAAAGTGTTCCTCCGGTATCCGGGAGTTGCATAATCTCATAGTTATAGGAACATGTATAAGTCATGTAGAAAGCAATAGCAATATACTAAACGATCAAGTGCTAAGCTAACGGAATGGGTCAAGTCAATCAAATCATTCTCTAATGATGTGATCCCGTTAATCAAATGACAACTGATGTCTATGGCTAGAAACCTTAACCATCTTTGATTCAACGAGCTAGTCAATTAGAGGCATACTAGTGACACTCTGTTTGTCTATGTATCCACACATGTACTAAGTTTCCGGTTAATACAATTCTAGCATGAATAATAAACATTTATCATGAAATAAGGAAATAAATAATAACTTTATTATTGCCTCTAGGGCATATTTCCTTCAGTCTCCCACTTGTACTAGAGTCAATAATCTAGTTCACATCACCATGTGATTTAACACAAATAGTTCACATCACCATGTGATTAACACCCATAGTTCACATCGCCATGTGACCAACACTCAAAGGGTTTACTAGAGTCAGTAATCTTAGTTAACATCACCATGTGATTAACACCCAAAGAGTACTAAGGTGTGATCATGTTTTGCTTGTGAGAGATGTTTAGTCAACTGGTCTGCCATATTCAGATCCATATGTATTTTGCAAATTTCTATGTCAACAATGCTCTGCATGGAGCTACTCTAGCTAATTGCTCCCACTTTCAATATGTATCCAGATTGAGACTTAGAGTCATCTGGACCAGTGTCAAAACTTGCGTCGACATAACCCTTTACGACGAACCTTTTGTCACCTCCATAATCGAGAAACATATCCTTATTCCACTAAGGATAATTTTGACCCCTGTCAAGTGATCTACTCCTAGATCACTATTGTACTCCCTTGCCAAACTTAGTGTAGGGTATACAATAGATTTGATACACAGCATGGCATACTTTATAGAACCTATGGCTGAGGCATAGGGAATGACTTTCATTCTCTTTCTATCTTCTGCCGTGGTCGGGCTTTGAGTCTTACTCAATTTCACACCTTGTAACACAGGAAAGAACTCTTTCTTTGACTGTTCCATTTTGAACTACTTCAAAATCTTGTCAAGGTATGTACTCATTAAAAAACTTATCAAGCGTCTTGATCTATCTCTATAGATCTTGATGCTCAATATGTAAGCAGCTTCACTGAGGTCTTTCTTCGAAAAACTCCTTTCAAAAACTCCTTTATGCTTTCCAGAAAATTCTACATTATTTCTGATCAACAATATATATGTCATTTATATATACTTATCAGAAATGATGTAGTGCTCCCACTCACTTTCTTGTAAAAACAGGCTTCACCGCAAGTCTGTATAAAACTATATGCTTTGGTCAACTCATCAAAGCGTATTTTCCAACTCCGAGATGCTTGCACCAGTCCATAGATGGATCGCTGGAGCTTCCACATTTTGTTAGCACCTTTAGGATCGACAAAACCTTCTGGTTGCATCATATACAACTCTTCTTTAAGAAATCCATTAAGGAATGTAGTTTTGACATCCATTTTCCATATTTCATAAAATATGGCAATTTGCTAACATGATTCAGACATACTTAAGCATCACTACGAGTGAGAAAATCGCATCGTAGTCAACACCTTGAATGTTGTCAAAAACCTTTTTCGACAAGTCTAGCTTTGTAGATATTAACACTACTATCAGTGCCCGTCTTCCTCTTGAATATTCATTTATTTTCTATGGCTTGCCGATCATCGGGCAAGTCAACCAAAGTCCACACTTTTTCTCATACATGGATCCCATCTCAGATTTCATGGCCTCAAGCCATTTCGCGGAATCTGGGCTCATCATTGCTTCCTCGTAGTTCGTACGTTCGTCATGGTCAAGTAACATTACCTCTAGAATAGGATTACCGTACCACTCTGGTGCGGATCTCACTCTGGTTGACCTACAGGTTCGGTAGTAACTTGATCTGAAGTTACATGATCATCATCATTAGCTTCCTCACTAATTGGTGTAGGAGTCACAGGAACATATTTCTGTGATGAACTACTTTCCAATAAGGGAGCAGGTACAGTTACCTCATCAAGTTCTACTTTCCTCCCACTCACTTCTTTCGAGAGAAATTCCTTCTCTAGAAAGGATCCATTCTTAGCAACGAATGTCTTGACTTCGTATCTGTGATAGAAGGTGTACCCAACTATCTCCTTTGGGTATCCTATGGAGACACATTTCTCTGATTTGGGTTTGAGCCTATTAGGATGAAACTTTTTCACATAAGCATCGCAACCCCAAACTTTAAGAAATAGTAACTTTGGTTTCTTGCCAAACCACAGTTCATATGGTGTCGTCTCAACGGATTTAGATGGTGCCCTATTTAATGTGAATGCAGCTTTCTCCAATGCATAACCCCAAGATGATAGTGGTAAATCGGTAAGAGACATCATAGATTGCACCAGGTCTAATAAAGTACGATTACGATGTTCAGACACACCATTATGCTGTGGTGTTCCAGGTGGCGTGAGTTCCGAAACTATTCCGCATTGTTTCAAATGAAGACCAAACTCGTAACTCAAATATTCTCCTCCATGATCAGATCATAGAAACTTTATTTTCTTGTTACCATGATTTTCCACTTCACTCTGAAATTATTTGAACTTTTCAAATGTTTCAGATTTGTGTTTTATCAAGAAGATATACCCATATCTGCTCAAATCATCTGTGAAGGTCAGAAAATAACGATACCTGCCGTGAGCCTCAACACTAATTGGACTGCATACATCCGTATGTATTATTTCCAACAAGTCTGTTGCTCACTCCATTGTTCCAGATAACGGAGTCTTAGTCATCTTGCCCTTGAGGTATGGTTCTTAAGCATCAACTGATTCATAATAAAGTGATTCCAAAAGCCCATGAGCATGGATTTTCTACATGCGCTTTACACCAATATGACCTAAACGGCAGTGCCACAAATAAGTTGCACTATCATTATTAACTTTGCATCTTTTGGCTTCCATATTATGAATATGTGTATCACTATGGTGGAGATTCAATAAACCATTCACCTTGGGTGTATGACCATTGAAGGTTTTATTCATGTAAACAGAACAATAGTTATTCTCTGACTTTAAATGAATAACTGTATTGCAATAAACATGATCAAATCATATTCATGCTTAACGCAAACACCAAATAACATTTATTTAGGTTCAACACTAATCCCGAAAGTATAGGGAGTGTGCGATGATGATCATATCAATCTTGGAACCACTTCCAACACACATCGTCACTTCACCCTTAACTAGTCTCTGTTCATTCTACAACTCCCGTTTCGAGTCACTAATCTTAGCAACCGAACTAGAATCAAATACTGAGGGGTTTCTATAAACACTAGTGAAGTACACATCAATAAAATGGATATCAAATATACCTTTGTTCACTTTGCCATCCTTCTTATGCTCCAAATACTTAGGGCAGTTCTGCTTCCAGTGACCAGTCCCTTTGCAGTAGAAGCACTTAGTCTCAGGCTTAGGTCCATACTTGGGCTTCTTCACTGGAGCAGCAACTTGCTTGCCGTTCTTCTTGAAGTTCCCCTTCCCTTTGCCCTTTTCTTGAAACTAGTGGTGTTGTCAACCATCAACACTTGATGCTTTTCTTGATTTCTACCTTTGTCGATTTCAGCATCACGAAGAGCTTGGGAATCGTTTCTGTTATCCCCTGCATATTATAGTTCATCACGAAGTTCTAGTAACTTGGTGATAGTGACTAGAGAACTCTGTCAATCACTATCTTATCTGGAAGATTAGCTCCCACTTGATTCAAGTGATTGTAGTACTCAGACATTCTGAGCACATGCTCACTAGCTGAGCTATTCTCCTCCATCTTGTAGGCAAAGTGCTTGTCAAAGGTATCATGCCTTTCGACATGGGCATGAGTCTGAAATACTAATTTCAACTCTTGGAACATCTCATATACTCCGTGGTGTTCGAAACGTCTTTGAAGCCCCGATTCTAAGCTGTAAAGCATGGTGCACTAAACTATCAAGTAGTCATCATATCGAGCTTGCCAAACGCTCATAACGTCTTCATCTGCTCCTGCAATCGGTCTGTCACCTAGCGATGCATCAAGGACATAATTCTTTTGTGCAAGAATGAGGATAATCCTCAGATCATGGATCCAATCTGCATGATTGCTACTAACATCTTTCAAATTAGTTTTCTCTAGGAACATATCAAAAATAAAACAGGGGAGCTAAATGCGAGCTATTGATCTACAACATAGATATGCTAATACTACCAGGACTAAGTTCATGATAAATTTAAAGTTCAATTTATCATATTACTTAAGAACTCCCATTTATATAGACATCCCTTTAATCATCTTAGTGATCACGTGATCCATATCAACTAAACCATGTCCGATCATCACGTGAGATGGAGTAGTTTTCAATGGTGAACATCACTATGTTGATCATATCTACTGTATGATTCACGCTCGACGACTCGGTCTTAGTGTTCCGAGGCAATATCTGCATATGCTAGGTTCGTCAAGTTTAACCTGAGTATTATGCGTGTGGAAAACCAGCTTGCACCCTTTGTATGTGAACGTAGAGCTTATCACACTCGATGATCACGTGGTGTCTCGGCACGACAAACTTTTGCAACAGTGCATACTTAGGGAGAATACTTATACCTTGAAATTTAGTGAGAGATCATCTTATAATGCTACCGTCGAACTAAGAAAAATAAGATGCATAAAGGATAAACATCACATGCAATCAATATAAGTGATATGATATGGCCATCATCATCTTGTGCCTTTGATCACCATCTCCAAAGCACCGTCATGATCACCATTGTCACCGGCGCGACACCTTGATCTCCATCGTAGCATCATTGTCGTCTCGCCAACTATTGCTTCTACGACTATCGCTACTGCTTAGGGATAACGTAAAGCAATTACATGGCGATTACATTTCATACAATAAAGAGACAACCATATGGCTCCTGCCAGTTGCCGATAACTCCGTTACAAAACTTGATCATCTCATACAATAAAATTTTGCATCATGTCTTGACCATATCACATCACAACATGCCCTGCAAAAACAAGTTAGACGTCCTCTACTTTGTTGTTGCAAGTTTTACGAGGCTGCTACGGGCTGAGCAAGAATCGTTCTTACCTACGCATCAAAACCACAACGATTTTTCATCAAGTATGTGTTGTTTTAACTTTCAACAAGGACCGGGCGTAGCCACACTCGATTCAACTAAAGTTGGAGAAACTGACACCCGCCAGCCACCTATGTGCTGAGCACGTCGGTAGAACCAGTCTCGCTTAAGTGTACGCGTAATGTCGGTTTGGGCCGCTTCATCCAACAATACCGCCGAAACAAAGTATGACATGCTCGCAAGCAGTATGACTATTATCGCCCACAACTCACTTGTGTTCTACTCATGCATATAACATCTACACATAAACCTGGCTCTGATGCCACTTTTGGGGAACGTAGTAATTTCAAAAAAATTCCTACGCACATGCAAGATCATGGTGATGCATAGCAACGAGAGGGAGAGTGTTGTCTACGTACCCTCGTAGACCGTAAGCGGAAGCGTTATGACAACGTGGTTGATGTAGTCGTACGTCTTCACGATCGACCGATCCTAGCACCGAAAGTACAGAACCTCCGTGATCTGCACAAGTTCGGCTCGGTGATGTCCCACGAACTCATGATCCAGAAGAGTGTCGAGGAGATCTTCGTCAGACGACGGCGTGATGACGGTGATGATGAAGTTACCGGCGCAGGGCTTCGCCTAAGCACTACGACGATATGACCGAGGTGGATTATACTGGAGGGGGGCACCGCACACGGCTAAGAGATCAAATGATCAACTTGTGTGTCTATGGGGTGCCCCCTGGCCACGTATATAAATGATGGAGGGAGGAGGAGGCCGGCCCTCATAGGGCGCGCCCAAAGTGTGGAGTCCTACTAGGACTCCCTAGTCCTAGTAGGATTCCACCTCCCACATGGAATAGGAAAAGGGAAGGGAGAAGGAGAAGGAAGGAAGGGGGCGCCCCCTTTCCCTAGTCCAATTCGGACCAGTCCATGGGGAAGGGGCGCGGACACCCTTGAGGCCTTTCTCTCATTTCCCGTATGGCCCATTAAGGCCGAATACGAATTCCCTTAACTCTCCTGTACTCCGAAAAATACCCGAATCACTTGGAACCTTTCTGATGTCTGAATATAGCCTTCCAATATATCGATCTTTAAGTCTTGACCATTTCGAGACTCCTTGTCATGTCCCCGATCTCATCTGGAACTCCAAACAAACTTCGGTCATCAAATCACATAACTCATAATACAAATCGTCACAGAACGTTAAGCATGCGAACCCTACGGGTTCAAGAACTATGTAGACAGGACCGAGACTCATCTCCGGTGTCAATAACCAATAGCGGAACCTGGATGCTCATATTGGTTCCTACGTATTCTACGAAGATCTTTATCGGTCAAACCGCATAACAACATACGTTGTTCCCTTTGTGATCGGTATGTTACTTGCCCGAGATTCGATCGTCGGTATCTCAATACCTAGTTCAATCTTGTTACCGGAAAGTCTCTTTACTCGTTCTATATTGCATCATCCCGCAACTAACTCATTAGTCACATTGCTTACAAGGCATATAGTGATGTGCATTACCGAGAGGGCCCAGAGATACCTCTCCGATGATCGGAGTGACAAATCCGAATCTCGATCTATGCCAACTCAACAAGTACCATCGGAGACACCTGTAGAGCACCTTTATAATCACCCAGTTACGTTGTGATGTTTGGTAGCACACAAAGTGTTCGTCCGGTATCCGGGAGTTGCATAATCTCATAGTTATAGGAACACGTATAAGTCATGAAGAAAGGAATAGCAATATACTAAACGATCAAGTGCTAAGCTAACGGAATGGTTCAAGTCAATCTCATCATTCTGTAATGATGTGATCCCGTTAATCAAATGACAACTCATGTCTATGGCTAGGAAACTTAACCATCTTTGATTCAACGAGCTAGTCAAGTAGAGGCATAATAGTGACACTCTGTTTGTCTATGTATCCACACATGTACTAAGTTTCCGGTTAATACAATTCTAGCAAGAATAATAAACATTATCATGAAATAAGGAAATAAATAATAACTTTATTATTGCCTCTAGGGCATATTTCCTTCACTAAGTTCATCATTTTACTTCAGTTAATGCCACCACTCATCCTGAATACTATTTAACATTAGCAGGGATATGAGGCTTGTCCTTTGTTAACTGGCTGGATGAAGAATGGCATGGCAGGGCTCGAAGTGTTATCACCAAGCTCGCGGAAGATGACGTAAAGCTGAAGAATGTACAATCAGTACGATGAAGCAAGAAAGAATCAATCACATGCAACAGTTGAAAGCAAGTGACAAGTAGGAACTAGCATGTTTAGTTCTGGTTGCCGCATTAGCCATGTTCTATGCGCTGTTTGCAATGATGATTAGGGGTTTTGTTTGACAGTATTGCTAAAGCACATCTAGATGTGCTTTAAGTAATGCACATCTAGGTCCTCTGCCACTGATGTTACGCGAAGATTCATGCAGATATTTTCTTTTGTCTTTTTTTCTTTTCCATAGTAGTTTGATTATTACTGGCTTTATCAATAAGAAGAGCTCAATGTATTGCTATCCAACTGTCCTACTCCATTCGTACCGGTATCGGTGCATAATCCCAAAACTCGTTCCATCTTTTTGTCCTGAAAAAATTAACCAACCAATCGGAGTCCTGCGCAACCCCAGGAATTTGGAGTGACTAGGTACAAATATTTGCGGTTGATTATATCAGCGGTTAGATAATACGTCAACCCCCACTTCAATTGGCATTTCCTCTTCTCTGCATACCCTGCTTAAGTGTCCACCATCTTCATCGTCCTCGGCAGGCCGCGCTACACACTGGCACACACTCTACAGCCATGTCGAGCAACAGCGAGGACGATAGTTCGGCCAGCAGTCTGGCGCCCGATGATAGGTCAACATCGCAATCATTCCGCTCGTCTTCCATGAGTCCGGCGTTCTGCCCAAACCTTGATTATATCCGGATCATGGATGGGACGCCGCCTCGCGAGTCGTCAGGCGACAACCAGATGGACGAGTAGCTGCCGGAGGACGGAGAAGAGGACGACGATGATGAGGAGGAGGAGTGGTCGAACAAGGAGGAGGAGGACGACGACAGCAACGATGATGACGACGGCGGCGGCGATGAAAAGCCAACCGTCAGTAGCAAGAAGCGTCCTCGCCAAGACGATGTCGCGGGGCCATCCAACAACAACAAGAAGAAGGACTAAATTAAGTAGAGTGTACATATCTCCGTTTCCATTCACTTATATTAATTTGTTATCTCTACTTATCCTATCAAACTCATCGCAGACGGTTAGTAATAAGTATTCGACAGGGATTCTCTACATTATCGCCACAGGTTGGTTTCTTGAACTGTGTGCCCTAACGAGCACACAATTCATAAAAGAAGACCGTATGGGCTGTCTATAATGATCGTAGACAATTCTGATTACCGACCCGTTTGCCGGGTATCACACACATGTTGTTACGCCGAATCGTTTGTGTTCACCTCGATCATCGCAAACAGTTCATCGGAGTGAACTATATGCCGTATATCGCACACACATTGATATGGCTGCACGTTTCTATTGTTATGTCTAATCGCAAATAGTTCGTATGGATCAACCATATGCGCAACATCGCACACACAACTAAAATCTGAACTGTGTTTGATGTGCCCGCCATCGCAAACAGTTTGGACCTTTTTGATGGTTATTTTACACCACCGTTTGCGATTATTGCATTGCTGTAACATACCAAATTTTCAATTTGGAATGTTATACAATAGATCATCATTGCATATCATATTTTATTGCATTTTGGCTGATCCTAGAAATTTCACGCAACTCAAGGACCCTCGGAGAGAGTTGGGAGTTTCGTTATTTTCATATTTGAGTTTTCTCACATTTTGAAAAATAGGATTATTTGGTTTTATTTATTTTATCTTCAATTATTTCTATTACAAAAATATGAGAGAGGGAATAAAATGACTTTCCCAAAATAAAGAAATATTGAATCAAATAAGATTTTATTTTGGTTTTATTTGCTATTTTATTTGAATTTAGGAAATATTGCACGTTTTCAAAAAAATAGCATTTAGGGCCAAGAAAATGTTCATCCTGTTCTAAATATTTTATTTAGAGGGTGAAATTTTGTTTTGGCATTTTAAGATTTTTATTTATTTTTCTAGAATTTTTCTTAGTTTCGGTGAAATTTATTAAAAAAACCCGCGCCCGACTGGGCCAAAGGCCTAGCCGAGCCAGGCCGGCCCACCAGGAGCCGCCGCCTCCTACGCCGTGCCGCCGCCGGACTCAGTAGTCCGAGTCGGGGACGCTGCCGCCGACCCCGTCCCCAAGCCATGGCCGCCCCCCCTTTATAACCCCACCGGAGCCCCCCTGGAGCCCCGAACCACCGCCGCCGCTCCCCACGCCGCCAGCCGCGGCACGCCGTTGCCGCCGCCGCCGCTAGGAGCCGCCGCCCCGCACCACCCACCGCCGTCCGGAGCCCCGCCGGAGCCCGAGCCAAGGTAGCCGCCGCCGCCAGTTTTCTGAGAAAAATCGATCCGGTTTTTTTAGAAAACCCTAGTTTTCGTTTTTTTAAATAAATCGGTTTTTCTCCGGTTTATTTATTTAGCAAGCGTTCGCTCGTCCATTCATTTTAACGAACGCGTTCATCATTGAGTTCCAGATAACGAACGTTCATTCATTAATCTGTTCGTCGTTTTTCTTTTTCTCGGATTAAATCCGCAATTTTTCTAATCGGGGTTTCTGATCCGATTTTCGTTTTAGTTTAACTTTTCGCTCGTTTATCGGAATCAGGCGATTCAAGCGCCTAGAGTTTCGTCTCAAAACCCTCTTTTCGTTTAACCAACTCAAACAAGTTTTTGCCTTTGTAAAATTTGACCTAGATCCAGAATAGTAAATGAAGCTTGTTTCTTTTGCCGTTTGACTTTCGTTGCTTCGTTCGATTTGATTCTTTTTGCCAACCGGAGTTCTTAAGTTGAAATTTCTGGTTAGATCTCTTATTTGAGTTTTACCCGTGCATTAGTTGAGTACTTATTGTGTGCTTGTTTGTTTGCGATAGGGTACCCAGAGTGCGCCGCTTGCTACTTCGAATCGCTAGGTTTTGCGAATCATCAGCGAGGCAAGTAACACTTTGATCATACCTCCTACTACCCAGTTTTATTGCATTAGAACAACGCTCACACATTGCATGATTAGGATCTAACTAAATTTTGGTTTTGGGAAGTAGATGAGGTAGTACCTATTACCTTTTATTTATCAAACCTTTGGGAGTTACTTCTACGTTTGCTTATTATGCCATGTTATGCTAGTAGACGTGGATTGGGTGAGTGAAATCCATGACAGATGTGAGTTTGTTAAATTAATGGTTTATCTAAGGTGGCAACTTAAATACACATCTGGGTGGATTGAGGCACCTAGGTATTCCAGCGATTGCCTGTTTTTCTTTTGGACCGCCACCCAGGCTCAAAGGGATCATGAGATTATTCATACTAGAAACTTCCGTGTGCAGCCACAAGCTACTATGGGCTCTAGCATAGTTTATTAAGTCGTGCGAACTCTTATAGTGGTAGAATAGCAGATGTAGGGGATGTAGGTTGGTACGGTCTACCCGTTCGTAAGGTGCAAGCGCTTCTGAAAGACTATGTCTCGGTCATCCGTTTCTCAAACACCAGGTAGTGCGAGAAATCCAATGGAGAAGATCGAGTCTTGTGGGGAAAAGTGCGCAAACATCTGTAGAGTGTATAAACTAATCATGGTTAGCCGTGTCCCCGGTTATGGACATCTTGAGTATCTAGTACTTGGATTATCATGTGAATCTCATCATGTTACTCTAAATTAATTTTGTTAGGTTTTAATGATGATGCTTAATTGGGATTGAGAGGGTGTCTACACTCTCAATGTTTAACAACTACCATGATAGTTAAATAAAATTTATTCCTTTGCAGTAGGGAAAAATTGGCTTTACGCAAAACTATAAAAATAGAGCTTTCCACCAGCCAAATATGCATATAGTATAGTCTTATTCCTTCATTGCTCTCTATGTGTTACTTTGCCAACATATTCCATGTGCTGACCCGTTTCGGGCTGCAACGTTCATGTTGCAGACTTTTTAGACGACGAGTAAGGTGCCTTTAGGTCGTGGTTCTATACTCAGTGATGTCGTTGGAGTTGATGGACTCACTTGTCTTCCAAGCCTTCTGCTGTTATCGTTATTAGATGGCCTTAAGCCATATTTATTGTAATAAGTTCTCTTTTGAGACTCGATTTAATAAGTGTGTGATTGCTACTCTATTATAAATCCTTGAAGTACTGTGTGGTGTCAGCATTACTGATCCAGGGATGACACCGAAGCACACAGATTGGACCATTTGAGGTCTGGTCGCTATAAGATGGTATCAGAGCACACGCTGACTGTAGGACATGACCACTAAGCTAAAGCCCTAGATCACTACTCTCTCTTCTCATTCTGACTCCTCAACTTTTCTACTCTTTTAGGATGGCAGATGCAAGGAACAAGTTCACGCAACCGGATGAAGATACACCCTTTGGACGTCACTTGAAGGAAGTCACTAGATATCTAAACATAGGAGTACCAAGCTTCACCGGAACCTACAACGCCACTTTACCTGAAGAGGAGCGCTGGATGATTCAAGTTCAAGTTCCAGGAAGGACGTTCATGCTAGTCACTGAGCCCATTGAGTTTTCCTTTGATGCACCAACCTGGAGTCTAGGAAAGAGCATGGCAGCTCATATCGCCATGGGACGCATTGGAGAAGTTTATGGCAATGATCTCAGGGATACTATCTACCAGATTTGTGGGCACCGAGATGAGCACTGGGAGATGATCAGCACCAGGAAGGATAGATCAATTGCAGCTTTTATCCAGGAGTTAAACCAGCACATTCGACTTCAGGAGAACCAGATGTGCGCCGACATGATAGATCTGAAGAAGGCAAGGACAAGAATCAAGGAACTGGAGGAAGAGCTCAAGGCTACACGTGAAGATTATGAAGAGGAGATCGAAGTATTAGTGGAGAAGTATGATGATCTGATCAAGAAGATTGGAATATTTATGGGAGACCCTACACCAGTAGAGGAAGACGAAGAACCTAAGGAGATTCGCCCAGAAGACTACATCATCATCGACGACACCGACTCGGATCCAGATGATAGTGATGATGACTATGTTGATGAAGCTGGAGCAGATATCATGGAGTCTACAACCAAAGAATATTTCTAGTGGACCACCCCAACAGTAGTAGTAGTCCACCATGTAAATATAGTAGTCCGAGCACTTTTGGTAAATATAGATCGATTGTATGCCCTTGTTTGATCGAATGAAGCGAATTGTTTGCTTTTGCCTCATGTGCATATGGGTAGTGTTTTCTCTCTAGACCCCTCTCTATTCTTAAATCTCATCTTTTCTGAACCCTAAGATGCCTCCGAGACGTGACCCTGGATTTACCTTCCCATAAGAGCTCACCCAGTTGATCCAGCAGCAGAACACATTGATGCAGTTGGTAGTACAGAATCAGAATCGGGGGAACAACAACAACAACCCACCACCACCACCACCTGTCGATCACTTAGCCCGTTTTCTTAGGCTGAATCCGCCAGTGTTTTCCAGTAGCACCGAGCCGATAGTAGCAGATGATTGACTCCGCAAGACAGCAAGGGAGTTGACCACAGCGGGATGCACAGATGCGGAAAAGGTGAAGTTTGCCGCACGTCAGCTTGAAGGACCTGCAACATCATGGTGGGAGAATTTCACCGCCACTTTCCCTATCGAAACTATCACATGGGACCAGTTCCAGCAGGCTTTCCATACTACCCATGTTTCAGCAAGAGCTATGGCCATGAAGAAGCGAGAGTTTTGCAACTTGCGCCAAGGAGGACGGACAGTTGGCCAGTATGTGGAGGACTTTAGTAAGCTAGCACGTTATGCCCCAGATGACGTTGCCACGGATGCGGCTAAGCAGGAGAAGTTTCTGGAAGGACTGAATGATGAGCTTAGCATGTAGTTGATGGTAGCAACCTTCAACAACTACCAGGAGTTGGTAGATCGTGCTCTCATGATTGAAGGGAAGCAGCAGCAAATTGAGAATTGTAAGAGGAAGTATGGACAAGGGAAGTACAATTCAGGAGCTCTGCAGAAGCCACATTTTACCCCTAGACCGGGAGGACATTTTCAGCATACCCATGGAGGAGGTAGCTCGCACAATCATAATGGCACCAAGAATGGTAATGGGAATGGAGGAAGCAACGGCCAGAACCATACAAACCCATCAACCCCAGCCAAGAGAGACCTGAGCCAAGTCACTTGCTTTAAGTGCCAGAAGACCGGACATTATGCCAATGAATGTCCTGAATCTCAGAATGGAAATGGCAATGGAAGCTCTGGGAAGAAGCCGAACCCTTTCAACAGGGGACAGGTGAGCCGCGTAAATGTGGAGGAGGTTGAAGCCCAGCCCGATGCAGTAATAGGTAAGTTCTTGGTTAAGTCATTTACTGCACTCATTCTTTTCGATACTGGTGCATCACATTCATACGTATCAAGGGGATTTGTGGATAAGTATAAACTGCCAACCCAAGCCCTTAGGTCACCCATGTTAGTAACCTCGCCTGGAGCAGAATATATGGCTAGTCTATGGTGTGATCGGTTACCATTGAGGATTGGTAACTATGTAGTTCCCTCAGACCTAATAGTATTGGAATCTCAAGGATTGGATGTCATATTAGGCATGGATTGGTTATCGAAGTATGAAGGGAATTTTTAATGTGCCAGCAAGTCAATTTTGCTTACCACCCCAGAAGGGAGAAGGATCAAGTATGTATCCCGGCATGTGCCTAAAAGGACCCAAGTAAATTCGTTAACAGGAGTTGTGCAGGAGGAAGTACCAGTAGTGAAGGATTTCCCTGATGTATTTCCGGAGGAGTTGCCAGGCATGCCACCGGATAGAGATATTAAGTTTTTGATTGAGCTTTTGCCAGGCACAGGGCCAATATCTTAGAGACCATATAGGATGCCCGCAAAGGATTTGGTGGAGATTAAGAAGCAGATTAAGGAGTTACTGGATAAAGGTTATATTCGCCCAAGTTCTTCACCTTGGGGATCGCCGGTACTTCTAGTGGAGAAGAAGGATGGATCGTTAAGGATGGTTGTTGATTATCGAGGATTGAATGAAGTAGCCATCAAGAACAAGTACCCACTATCGATTATCAATGATCTGTTTGATCGATTGCAAGGAGCTAAGTTATTTTCCAAGATCGATCTGCGATCAGGATACCATCAGTTGAAGATTCGAGAACACGATATACCCAAGAAGGCTTTTACCACCAGGTATGGGCTATACGAGTATACCGTTATGTCATTTGGTCTGACTAACGCACCTGCATATTTTATGAACATGATGAACAAATTGTTTATGGATTTTTTGGATAAGTTCGTCATAGTGTTCATTGATGATATCCTAGTTTACTCGAAGAATGAAGAGGAGCATAAGGAACATTTGCATTTGGTACTTGGCAAGCTTAGAGAACATCAGTTATACGCCAAGTTTAGCAAATGTGAGTTTTGGTTGATGGAAGTTGGATTTCTCAGACACGTTATATCCGGAGAAGGTATAGCAGTAGATCCCACCAAGGTTGACACTATGACAAATTGGGAAGCTCCAACAACAGTTGGAGAGACCCAAAGTTTTCTGCCACTCGCAGGATACTACCGGAGATTTATTGAAAATTTCTCGAAGATTGCAAAACCTATGACGGAGTTGTTGAAGAAGGATACCAAGTTCATATGGACCGAGGAATGTGAGCCTAGTTTCTAGGAGTTGAAGAAACGTTTGGTTACATCACCAGTGTTGATTTTGCCAGATCAGACCAAGGATTATGAGGTGTATTGCGACGCTTCACGTCGAGGACTTGGAGCAGTGCTTATTCAGGAAGGAAGAGTTGTTTCATATGCCTCACGATAGCTTAAGCCTCATGAGTTAAATTATGCCATGCATGATTTGGAGTTAGCAGACGTAGTGCATGCATTGAAGACTTGGAGACACTTTCTCATTGGGAACCATTGTGAGGTGTACACGGATCACAAGAGTTTGAAGTATATTTTCATGCAGAAGGAATTGAATCTCAGGCAAAGGAGATGGTTGGAGCTCATCAAGGATTATGACATGAGATTGCATTATCACCCCGGAAAGGCTAACCTAATAGCTGACGCGTTGAGCCGTAAAAGTCATGTCTACACCTTAATGATGGGAGATTTACCAAGGGAGTTAGCCGAAAATCTTAGCTATGTTTGGAGATAGTCCCGAGAGGCTATGTAGCAGCATTGGAAATTCAGTCTACTTTGATGGATAAGATTAGAGAAGCTCAAAGGACTAACAAGGAGATTGCTTCTATTAAGGAGAAAATGAGCAAAGGAAAAGCTAAAGGATTTTGTGAGGATGAGCACGATACATTATGGTTTGTAGACCGTGTTTATGTACCTAATGACCCGGAGATCAGGAAGTTAAGTCTGCAAGAGGCCCATGATTCACCATATTCGATTCACCCAGGAAATACCAAGATGTATTTGGATTTGAAGGATACTTTCTGGTGGACCGGAATGAAGAAGGACATTGCGGAGTATGTAGCAGTTTGTGATGTATGTCAGAGAGTAAAGGCAGAGCATCAGAAGCCAGCAGGTTCGCTACAGCCATTGCCGATACCCGAATGGAAGTGGGATAAGTTAGGCATGGATTTTATCACAGGATTGCCCAGAACACGTTCAGGCTATGACTCAATTTGGGTTGTAGTTGATCGTTTGACAAAGGTAGCTCATTTCATCCCAGTGAAGACTACCTATACCAGTGCCAAGTTAGCAAAGATATACATGACCAGGATCGTGTGTTTGCATGGAGTTCCAAGAAGCATTGTATGAGATAGAGGAACCCAGTTTACCTCAAAGTTCTGGAATCAGTTGCATGAAACTTTGGGTACCAGGCTAGAGTTTAGTACAGCCTTCCATCCGCAGACAGATGGACAGACCGAGAGAGTCAATCAGATTTTGGAGGATATGCTGAGAGCTTGTGCGCTAGATTATGGATCTAGTTGGGACGAGAATTTGCCATACGCAGAGTTCTCTTATAACAACAGTTATCAATCCAGTTTGAAGATGGCCCCTTTCGAAGCCTTGTATGCAAGGAGGTGCAGGACCCCATTATTGTGGGATGAAGTTGGAGACCGCTAGTTGTTTGGACCGGATTTGATTAAGGAGTCTCAACAGAAGGTGAAATTGATTCGCGATAGGCTCAAGGTAGCACAGTCCAGGCAGAAGAGCTACGCGGATTCTAAACGCAAGGAGACAGTTTACGAAGTCGGAGACAGAGTTTATCTTCGAGTATCTCCACTTCAAGGAGTTAAGCGTTTTGGAGTTAAGGGAAAGTTAGCACCACATTTTGTAGGACCATACAAAGTTTTGGAGCATATGGGAGAAGTAGCCTACAAGTTGGAATTGCGCGAAGGATTGTCAGGAGTTCACGACGTGTTCCACGTTTCCCAGTTGAAGAAGTGCCACGCGGAGATGGCTGATATACCACTAAGAGACACAGTGCCGCTGGAAGCAATTCAGTTCGACAGTGATTTGACCTATGAGGCGAAACCAGTCAAGATACTTGAGTATGCCAGCCGAGTCACCCGCAGCAAGGTTATCAAGTTTTGCAAAGTTCAATGGAGCCACCACACGGAGGATGAAGCCACCTGGGAACGCGAGGAAGATTTGCTGAAGGACCACCCTCACCTATTTTCTAGCCAACCCGAATCTCGAGGGTGAGATTCATCTTAAGGGGGGTAGGTATGTAACATCCCAAATTTTCAATTTGGAATGTTATACAATAGATCATCATTGCATATCATATTTTATTGCATTTTGGCTGATCCTAGAAATTTCACGCAACTCAAGGACCCTCGGAAAGAGTTGGGAGTTTCATTATTTTCATATTTGAGTTTTCTCAAATTTTGAAAAATCGGATCATTTTATTTTATTTATTTTATCTTCAATTGTTTCTATTACAAAAATATGAGAGATGGAATAAAATGACTTTCCCAAAATAAAGAAATATTAAGGATTTTATAATAAAATCAAATAAGATTTTATTTTGGTTTTATTTGCAATTTTATTTGAATTTAGGAAAAATTGCACGTTTTCAAAAAATAGCATTTAGGGCCAAGAAAATGTTCATCCTGTTCTAAATATTTTATTTAGACGGCGAAAATTTGTTTTGGCATTTTTAGATTTTTATTTATTTTTCTAGAATTTTTCTTAGTTTCGGCGAAATTTATTAAAAAAAGAGACCCACGCCCGACTGGGCCAAAGGCCCAGCCGAGCCAGGCTGGCCCGCCAGGAGCCGCCGCCGGACTTGGGAGTCCAAGCCGGGGACGCCACCGCCGACCCCCTCCCCAAGCCATGGCCGCCCCCCCTTTATAACCCCACCAGAGCCCCCCTGGAGCCCCGAACCACCGCCGCCGCACCCCACGCCGCCAGCCGCCACCCGCACCGCCGCACGCCGCTGCTGCCGCCTGTTGCCGCCGCCGCCGCCAGGAGCCGCCACCCCACACCACCTGCCGCCGCCCGAAGCCCCACTGGACCTCGCCAGAGCCCGAGCCGAGGTAGCTGCCGCCGCCGGTTTTCTAAGAAAAACCAATCCGTTTTTTAGAAAACCCTAGTTTTCGTTTTTTAAATAAATCGGTTTTTCCCCAGTTTATTTATTTAGCGAGCGTTCGCTCGTCCGTTCGTTTTAACGAACGCGTTCATCATTGAGTTCCAGATAACGAACGTTCATTCGTTAATCTGTTCGTCGTTTTTCTTTTTCTCGGATTAAATCCGCGATTTTTCTGATCGAGATTTCTGATCTGATTATCGTTTTAGTTTAACTTTTTGCTCCTTTATCAGAATCAGGCGATTCAAGCACCTGGAGTTTCATCTTGAAACCCTATTTCCGTTTAACCAACTCAAACAAGTTTTTTCCTCCATAAAATTTGACCAAGATCTAGAATAGTAAACGAAGCTTCTTTCTTTTGCCGTTTGTCTTTTGTTGCTTCGTTCGATTTGATTCTTTTTGCCAACCGGAGTTCTTAAGTTGAACTTTCTGGTTAGATCTCTTATTTGAGTTTTACCCATGCATTAGTTGAGTACTTATTGTGTGCTTGTTTGTTTGCGATAGAGTACCCGGAGTGCGCCGCTTGCTACTTCGAATCGCTAGGTTTTGCGGATCATCAGCAAGGCAAGTAACACTTTGATCATACCTCCTACTACCCAGTTTTTATTGCATTAGATCAACCCTCACACATTGCATGATTAGGATCTCATTAAATTGTGGGTTTGGGAAGTAGATGAGGTAGTACCTATTACCTGTTATTTATCAAACCTTTGGGAGTTACTTCTACGTTTGCTTATTATGCCATGCTATGCTAGTAGACGTGGATTGGGTGAGTGAAATCCATGACAAATGTGAGTTTGTTAAATTAATGGTTTATCTAAGGTGGCAACTTAAATACACATCTAGGTGGATTGAGGCACCTGGGTATTCCAGCGATTGCCTATTTTTCTTTTGGATCGCCACCCAGGCTCAAAGAGATCATGAGATTATTCATACTAGAAACTTCCATATGCAGCCACAAGCTACTATGGGCTCTAGCATAGTTTATTAAGTCATGTGAACTCTTACAGTGGTAGACTAGCAGATGTAGGGGATGTAGGTTGGTACGGTCTACCCGTTTGTAAGGTGCAAGCGCTTCTGAAAGACTATGTCTCGGTCATCCGTTTCTCAAACACCAGGTAGTGCGAGAAATCCAACGGAGGAGATCGAGTATTGTGGGGAATAGGCGCAAACCTCTACAGAGTGTATTAAGTAATCATGGTTAGCCGTGTCCCCGGTTATGGACATCTTGAGTATCTAGTACTTGGATTATCATGTGAATCTCATCATGTTACTCTAAATTAATTTTGTTGGGTTTTAATGATGATGCTTAATTGGGATTGATAGGGTGTCTACACTCTCAATGTTTAACAACTACCATGATAGTTAAATAAAATTTATTCCTTTGCAGTAGGGAAAAATTGGCTTTACGCAAAACTGTAACCATAGAGCTTTCCACCAGCCAAATATGCATATAGTATAGTCTTATTCCTTCATTGCTCTATATGTGTTACTTTGCCAGCATATTCCATGTGCTGACCCATTTCGGGCTGCAACGTTCATGTTTCAGACTTTTCAGACGATGAGTAAGGTGCCTTTAGGTCGTGTTTCTATACTCAGTGATGCCGTTGGAGTTGATGGACTCACTTATCTTCCAAGCCTTCCACTGTTATCATTATTAGATGGCCTTAAGCCATATTTATTGTAATAAGTTCTCTTTTGAGACTCGATGTAATAAGTGTGTGATTGCTACTCTGTTATAAATCCTTCAAGTACTGTGTGGTGTCAGCATTACTGATCCAGGGATGACACCGGAGCACAGAGATTGGACCGTTTGAGGTCTGGTCGCTACAATCGCACACAGTTTTGTCGAAGGGTCTCTAATCGTAGTGTCGCGTTAGCACATCCTGTAGTAGTGAATAGTAGTCTGATTGATGAGACTTCAGATTTGAGCCATCTACCGGAAGGAGAGTGTATAATATCATCGGGAACTACGTTCAAAAAATGAATAAAAAATACTCCATGTATTTATTTACAAAGGGAGTAGTATATTTTTTGTGACATGCATTACTAGATATTGCTAGTCAATACTAAATCCAGACGGACGTGGTAGTACTACTAAATCCAAACGGTGGTGCTAGACTAGTAGTAGTACTACCAATGTAGTACTAGTATTGTACTACCCGTTGGTCAAATTACTCCTCGCAGTGAAGTGACAAGACCCTGCGCCGAAGATGACACCTGAGTGTAGGCGCCGTGTTTGGCATACCAAATTCAGCCTCACCGTGTGCAATAACTATCATCATGATTGTAGAGCTAGCCTTCTTACTAGTAGTCGTGTTCTACATAATTTCCTGTGCGTTGCCACGAGTATCTCTACTCTTTTCTTATACGAGTAAGATGCCCGTGCATTGCACTGAACACCAAGATTGGGGGTGTGAAAATAGTTTGCAAGGATAAAACTACAAGTAATTTGCGAGAATAAAACTACGAATAAATTGCAAGGTAATAAAAAGCGGAAAGCTTGTGTCAACAAGAAAGTCATTTGTCCCTAGGCAATCGATAACAACTACCGGTAATCATTCTTGCAATTTTATATGAGGGAGAGGCATGAACTAACATACTTTCTCTACTTGGATCATATGCACTTATGATTGGAACTCTAGCAAGCATCTGCAACTACTAAAGATCATTAAGGTCATGAAACCGAACCATAGCATTAAGTATCAAGTCCTCTTTATTCCCATGTGTCATACCCCACCTACTCAGGTTTAAGTTTCTGTCACTCTCGCAACCCACCACAAGCGAACCATGAACATATTGCAACACCCTACAGCGGGGGGGGGGGGGCTCATGTTTGCGCGAGAATGGAGGGCACAGTAGGACAGCCCCATAAATAAAATATACAATCATACCAACCAGGATCACGATTAACCCACAGGACAAAACATATCTACTCAAACATCATAGGATAACCATAGATCATTGGGAAATAATATATGGAGTTGAGCACCATGTTTAAGTAGATATTGAAGCGGGTGGAAGAGGTGTTACACCACTGCATAGAGGGGGAGAAAGTTGGTGTTGACAGTAGCAAGATTGTTGATGTAGATCGTCGTCCCGATCATTTCCCTGGTGGCACTCCGATGCCACCGGAAGCGAGGGGGAGAGAGCCCCCCCTTATTCTTCTTCTTCTTCTTCTTCCTTGGCTTCCTCCCTAGATGGGAGATGGGTTCCCCCTCTGGTCCTTGGTCTCCATAGTGGCGGAGGGGCGGGAGCCCCTCCGAGATTGGATCTCCCTCTATGTTCTCTTCTGTTTCGCGTTCCCCAGATCTTGCCGAAAACCGTTTCTTATATTCCCGGAGATCCGTAACTCTGACTGCGGTGAGACTTTAACACGATTTTTTTTCGGATATAAGCTTCCTTGCGACTGAAGTAGATGTCCAACCGACGTACGAGGTGGGTACAACCCACCACCGCGCCAGGGGCTTCTAGCATGCCTTGGTGTCTTGTGCCCTGTGTGGGCCTTCGTTTGGGATGATTCCAACTCCCAAAAATCACATATATTCCAAAATAATTCTTTGTAAATTTTTATTGCATATGGACTTCATTTGATATGGATACTTTGCGATACAGAAAACATGCAGAAAACAGGAACTGGCACTGGGCACTTGATGAATAGGTTAGTCCAATAAATCATATAAAAAGTTACCATAAGTGTATAAAAGTTGTATAATATTGGCATGAAACAATCAAAAATTATAGATATGACGAAGACGTATCAGGGTGGACGGCACCGGCAGCAGCCATCACGCTATATTGTTCCATGGCCTTATAGATGTGGTGAGGAGGAGACAAGGAGTTGTTTGTAAATAGGGAACAAGTGCGGGCATCTATTTGAAAAACTGCTGAAGTTTGCTTTGTTTGCGTCAGATCTAGATCCGACGGCTATTGGTGAAAGATGGCAGGCACACCATCGTCACCAACTCAGGACCTCTTTGATTTGCAGTACTTTGAACACGCAGGAATAGGACACGGCAATATTACAAGTTCCAAACTGATATTACAAATGTTAGGAGTAATGTTGCACCAACGAAGAGGGAATTATTAGGAATTTTACGTAAGAACTTTTGTTACTTTAGGTGGATGCAGCATTATCATACAAACTAAAATCCACCGCCCTGACAAGTCACTAATGGGCAAATAAACTTTTGAGTCTCTAGCGACTTGATGTTTCAAAAACAAATTCAGCTTCTGCGGAGACTTTGTCATTTAGGCTTAGACGCTTGCGGTGATCAACACCCCATTCATTGTTGCGCCAGAGAACGCTAAACCTCATTACCTTGAGAACACTTGCCTCCATAACAAAGAACCTGTCCAATTTAATCTTAGATGTGCTGCCTCGGTAGCCGATCAAATCAATTTATGTAAGATGGAGATCAAGGCATTCGATGAGATTGTTATAGTGCAGCACATTTTTCACTTTCGGGTGTTTTTTTATCTACAAAAGAAGAAAACATATTAGAGCAGATGGTTGTATAAGATTTCCGTGTCATCAAGATGTACCTATATCATTCTCTCAGACAATAGGGTTGGATATAAGGCTAGTTGTAGCGATCCGACCTCATACGGTCAAATCTCTATGCATAAGTGTCATCCCTGGATCGGTAATGCTGACACACAGTACTTGAAGGATTTATATCAGAGTTCAATCACACACTTATTACATCGAATATCTCAAAAGAGAGTACTTATTACAATAATATGGCTGAAGGCCATCTAATGAAGATAACAACGGAAGCTTCGAAGGTAAAATGATTCCATCAACTCCAACGACATAGCTGAGTGCACGACAATGACCTAGCGCACGTTACTCTTCGTCTAAAAACTCTCCAACATAATATGTTGCATCCTATGTAGGTCAGCACATGGAATATGCTGGCAAGATAACACTATAGAGCAATGAACAAAATAATAGCTATAACTATATGCATATATGGCTGGTGGAGGCTCTATGGTTATTTTTGCAGAAAGCTAGTTTTTCCCTACAACAAAGGAATATATTTTATTTAACTACAAAGTTTTTTGAAATTATTGAGAAGGTTCCTCCAACTCAATCCCAAAATAATAATTGTAACCCCTCAAATTAATTAAGTAAAGTGATGAGATCAAATCAATAATTCAAGTACCAGATACTCAAGATGTCCATAACCGGGGACACGGCTAACCATGATTAGTTTAAACACTCTGCAGAGGTTTGCGCACTTTCCCCACAAGACCCGATCTCCTCCATTGGATGTCTCACACTACATGGTGTTTGAGAGACGGTTGACCGAGACATAGTCTTTCAGAAGCATTAACTCTTTACTCTCGGTAGACAGTACCACCTACATCCCCTACATCTGATAGCCTGCCACTAAAAGAGGTCACACATCATACTCAACTATGCTAGAGCCCATAATGGCTTGTGGATGCACATGGAAGTTTCCAGCATGAGTAATCTTATGATCCCTTGGAGCATGGGTGGCAAACACTGGGTGCCAGACAACACTAGATTGCTCCAGGATGATCACACTGGTACTCCGGGATATCCCAGGACAACACTAGATTGCTCCAGGTGCCCAGACAACCACTGGGTGCTCTAGGGTGCCTCAACCAATCCACCCAGATGTGTATTAAAGTAGCCACCTTAATTTTAACCATCAATTAAAACACTCACATCTGTCATGGATCACTGAAACCAAACCACGTCTACGAGCATAGCATAGCAGTATAAGCATATGTAGAAGTAACTCCCATGGTTGAAAATAAAGGCAATAGGTACTACCTCATCACTACTTCCCAGTACCCACAAGTATTCAAGTCCTAATCATGCAATGTTTGAGGATTGAAAGTAATGCATAAAAACTAGTTAATAAGGGATATGATCAAAGTCTTACTTGTCTTGTTGATGATCGAAAAACCCTAATGACTCGTAGTAGCACGCTTCGCACTCCGAAAACTCTATCACAAACAAACAATAACATACATAAGCAATCAACCATAGGATGCGAGGGTAAACCTCAAATAAAAAGATCCAAACTAAAATCTCAACTAAAGAGCTTCGATTTGCAAAGAGAATCAATCAAATCGGAGCTACGAAATTCAAACTACGATCAAAAAAAGTTCGAATTCAAATCTGTTTGAAACCAAATTTTAAATTGTCAAAACCATGTTCAAGTTGATTATCTGGAAAGAGGGGAACAAGACTAAGATTTTGGCGTTGGTTTCACTGGATTTGGACTAGCGAGCAAAAAGTTGCGAAGGTTTGAAGATCCGGGGCTAATCTGTGATAAAAATAATCACGGATAGGTCCCTGGCCGAAAATAAACAAAAAGAAAACCCTACCAAACGAACTTTCACTAATAGAACGAAACGAACGAACGTGTTCGTTAAAACGAACAGAATAGAGAACGCTCCCTAAATAGATTCTTTAGAAAAACCGAGAAAACCCTAACCCTAAACCGATCTAAACTGAGAACCAAAAAAACCAAAACTAAACCGGTGAACCGGGGCGGTTTTGTACCGGTTCATGGTGATGGCAAAAACAGAGGCGATGGAACTCTGGCGAGGCGGCGCGGCGGTGCAAGCGGGCGACGGGGGGGGGGGGGGGGGCTGGCTTATAATGAGCGGAGGGCGCGGTCGGCTTGGGGAGGGGGCAAGGCAGCGACAAGGCGGAGTTGGAGCCGGTCTCCGACTCAGGCCCGACACCCTCGCGGGAAGGAGGTGGCGGCGCGGGTGATGTCTACTACACAACCTTCTTCTTGTAGATGTTGTTGGGCCTCCAAGTGCAGAGGTTTGTAGGACAGTAGCGAATTTCCCTCAAGTGCATGACCTAAGGTTTATCAATCCGTAGGAGGCATAGGATGAAGATGGTCTCTCTCAAGCAACCCTGCAACCAAATAACAAAGAGTCTCTTGTGTCCCCAACACACCCAATACAATGGTAAATTGTATAGGTGCACTAGTTCGGCGAAGAGATGGTGATACAAGTGGTATATGGATAGTAGATAATGGCTTTTGTTATCTGAAAATATAAAAACAGCAAGGTGACTAATGGTAAAAGTGAGCGTAGACGGTATTGGAATGCATTGAAACAAGGCCTAGGGTTCATACTTTCACTAGTGCAAGTTCTCTGAACAATAATAACATAATTGGATCATAAAACTATTCCTCAACATGCAACAAAGAGTCACTCCAAAGTCACTAATAGCGGAGAACAAACGAAGAGATTATGGTAGGGTACGAAACCACCTCAAAATTATCTTTTCTGATCGATCTATTCAAGAGTCCGTAGTAAAATAACACGAAGCTATTCTTTCCGTTCAATCTATCATATAGTTCGTACTAGAATAACACCTTAAGACACAAATCAACCAAAACCCTAATGTCATCTAGATACTCCAATGTCACCTCACGTATCCATGGGTATGATTATACGATATGCATCACACAATCTCAGATTCATCTATTCAAACCAACACAAAGTACTTCAGAGAGTGCCCCAAAGATTCTACCGGAGAGTCAAGACGAAAACGTGTGCCAACCCCTATGCATAAGTTCATGGGCGGAACCCATAAGTTGATCACCAAAATATACATCAAGTGGATCAATAGAATACCCCATTGTCACCACGAGTATCCGACGCAAGACATACATCAAGTGTTCTAAAATCATTAAAGACTCAATCTGATAAGATAATTTCAAAGGGAAAACTCAATCCATTACAAGAGAGTAGAGGGGAGAAACATCATAAGATCCAACTATAATAGCAAAGCTCGCGATACATCAAGATCGTACAACCTCAAGAACACGAGAGAGAGATAGAGATCAAACACATAGCTACTGGCACATACCCTGAGCCCCGAGGGAGAACTACTCCATCCTCGTTATGGAGAGCGCTGGGATGATGAAGGTGGCCACCGGAGAGGGATTCCCCCTCCGGAAGGGTGCCAGAACGGGTCTAGATTAGTTTTCGGTGGCTACGGAGGTTTCTGGCGGCGGAACTCCTGATCTATTGTTCTCCTCCAAGTTTTTAGGGTATATGGGTATATATAGGAGGAAGAAGTACGTCAGGGGAGCCACGAGGGGCCCACGAGGGTGGAGGGCGCGCCCAGGGGGGTGAGCGCGCCCCCCGGCCTCGTGCCTTCCTCATTACTTCCCTTACGTACACCCCAAGTCTTCTGGATTGCTTCCATTCCAAAAATAAGTTCCGTGAAGTTTCAGGTCAATTGGACTCCGTTTGATTTTCCTTTTCTGCAAAACAAGGAAAAAACAGAAACTGGCACTAGGATCTAGGTTAATAGGTTAGTCCCAAAAATCATATAAAATAGCATATAAATGCACATAAAACATCCAAGGTTGATAATATAATAGCATGGACCAATCAAAAATTATAGATAGGTTGGAGACGTATTTGCATCCCCAAGCTTAATTCCTGCTCGTCCGCGAGTAGGTAAATGATAAAAACATAATTTTTGATGTGGAATGCTACCTAACATATTTATCCATGTAATTCTTTATTGCGGCAAGAATATTCAGATCCATAAGATTGAATACAAAAGTTTAATATTGACATAAAAATTATAATAATTCAAGCATACTAACAAAGCAACTGTCTTCTCAAAATAACATGGCCAAAGAAAGCTATCCCTACAAAATCATATAGTCTGGCTATGCTCTATCTTCACCACACAACGTATTTAAATCATGCACAACCCCGATAACAAGCCAAGCAATTTTTTCATACTTTTGATGTTCTCAAATTTTCCAATCTTCACGCAATACATGAGCGTGAGCCATGGACATAACACTATAGGTGGAATAGAATGGTGGTTGTGGAGAAGACAAAAAGGGAGAAGATAGTCTCACATCAACTAGGCGTATCAACGGGCTATGGAGATTCACATTAATAGATATCAATGCGAGTGAGTAGGGATTGCCATGCAACAGATGAACTCGAGCTATAAGTATATGAAAGCTCAACAAAAGGAACTAAGTGGGTGTGCATCCAACTTGCTTGCTCACAAAGACCTAGGGAATTTTGAGGAAGCCCATCATTGGAATATACAAGCCAAGTTCTATAATGAAAAATTCCCACAAGTATTTGAAAGTGATATCATAGGAGACTCTCTATCATGAAGATCATGGTGCTACTTTGAAGCACAAGTGTGGTAAAAGGATAGTAGTATTGTCCCTTTTTATTTTCTTTTTTGCTTCTCTTTGGGCCTTCCCTTTTTTTGGCCTTTCTCTTTTTTTGGGACAATACTCTATGAATGATGATCATCACACTTCTATTTATTTACAACTCAATGATTACAGCTCGATACTAGGACAAAATATGACTCTATGTGAATGCCTCCGGCGGTGTACCGGGATGTGCAATGAATCAAGAGTGACATGTATGAAAGAATTATGAATGGTGACTTTGCCACAAATACAATGTCAACTATATGATCATGCAAAGCAATATGACAATGATGAAACGTGTCATAATAACAGAACGACGGAAAGTTGCATGGCAATATATCTCGGAATGACTATGGAAATGCCATAATAGGCAGGTATGGTGACTGTTTTGAGGAAGGTATATGGTGGGTTTGTGATACCGGCGAAAGGTGCGTGGTATTAGAGAGGCTAGCAATGGTGGAAGGGTGAGCGTGCGTATAATCCATGGACTCAACATTAGTCATAAAGAACTCACATACTTATTGCAAAAATCTATTAGTTATTGAAACAAAGTACTACGCGCATGCTCCTAGGGTGATATATTGGTAGGAAAAGACTATCGCTCGTCCCCGACCACCACTCATAAGGAAGACAATCAATAAATAAATCATGCTCCGACTTCGTCACATAACAGTTCACCATACGTGCATGCTACGGGAATCACAAACTTCAACACAAGTATTCCTCAAATTCACAACTACTCAACTAGCATGACCCTAATATCACCATCTTCATATCTCAAAACAATCATCAAGTATCAAACTTCTCATAGTATTCAATGCACTTTATATGAAAGTTTTTATTATATCCCTCTTGCATGCCCATCATATTAGGACTAAATTCATAACAAAAGCAATCTACCATGCTGTTTAGAGACTCTCAAAATGATATAAGTGAAGCATGAGAGTTCATCTGTTTCTTCAAAATAAAACCACCGCCGTGCTCTAAAAAGATATAAGTGAAGCACTAGAGCAACAACAAACTACTTCGAAAGATATAAGTGAAGATCAATGAGTAGTCAAATAATTATGCAACTATGTGAAGACTCTCTAACATTTAAGAATTTCAGTTCTTGGGATTTTATTCAAAGAGCAAGCAAGACAAAAGAAAATAAAATGACGCTCCAAGCAAAACACATATCATGTGGCGAATAAAAATATAGCTCCAAGTAAAATTACCGATGAACGAAGACAAAAGAGGGGATGCCTTCCGGGGCATCCCCAAGCTTAGGCTCTTAGTTGTACTTGAATATTGCCTTGGGGTGCCTTGGGCATCCCCAACCTTAGGCTCTTGCCACTCCTTATTCCATAATCCATCGAATCTTTACCCAAAACTTGAAAACTTCAAAACACAAAAGTTAACAGAAAACTCGTAAGCTCCGTTAGCGAAAGAAAACAAAACACCACTTCAAGGTACTGTAATGAACTCATTCTTTATTTATATTGGTGTTAAACCTACTGTATTTCAACTTCTCTATGGTTTATAAACTCTTTTACTGGCCATAGATTCATTAAAATAAGCAAACAACACACGAAAAACAGAATCTGTCAAAAACAGAATAGTCTGTAGTAATCTTTAACTAACGCAAACTTCTGTAACCCAAAAAATTATAAAGTAAATTTATGGACGTGAGGAATTTATCTATTAATCATCTGCAAAAATAATTAACTAAATATCACTCTCCAATAAAATATGGCAGCAATTCTCGTGAGCGCTAAAGTTTCTGTTTTTTACAGCAAGATCAACAAGACTTTCCCCAAGTATTCCCAACGGTTCTACTTGGCACAAACACTAATTAAAACATAAAAACTCAATCATAAGAGAGGATAGGTGATTAATTTATTACTAAACATTAACAAAAATCAAGGAACAAAAATAAAGTTGGGTTGCCTCCCAACAAGCGTTATCGTTTAACGCCCCTAGCTAGGCATGATGATTTCAATGATGCTCACCTAAAGGATAAGAATTGAAACATAAAGAGAGAATCATGAAGAATATTACTAGCACATTTAAGTCTAACCCTCTTCCTATTCATAGGGATTTTGTGAGCAAACAACTTGTGGGAACAAGAATCAACTTGCATAGGAAGGTAAAACAAGCATAACTTCAAAACTTTAAGCACATAGAGAGGAAACTTGATATTATTGCAATTCATACATGCATATATTCCTCCCTCATAATAATTTTCAGCAGCATCATGAATGAATTCAACAATATAACCAGAACCTAAAGCATTCTTTTCATGATCTACAAGCATAGAAATTTTATTACTCTCCACACAAGCAAAATTCTTCTCATGAATAATAGTGGGAGCAAACTCAACAAAATAATTATCATGTGAGAAATAATCCAATTGAAAACTAAAATCATGATGAAAAGTTTCATGGATATCATTATTCTTTATAACATACAAGTCATCACAATAATCATCATAGATAGGAGGCATGCTTTCATCAGAATAAATTTGCTCATCAAAACATGGGGGACAAAAAATATCATCTTCATCAAACATAGCTTCCCCAAGCTTGTGGCTTTGCATATCATTAGCATCATGGATATTCAAGGAATTCATACTAACAACATTGCAATCATGCTCATCATTCAAATATTTAGTGTCAAACATTTTAATGCATTCTTCTTCTAACACTTTGGCACAATTTTCCTTTCCATCATACTCACGGAAGATATTAAAAAGATGAAGCGTATGAGGCAAACTCAATTCCATATTTTTTGTAGTTTTCTTTAATAAACTAAACTTGTGATAAAACAAGAACCAAACAGATTCGATTAGAAGATCTAAAGATATACCTTCAAACACTAACCTCCCCGGCAACAGCGCTAGAAAAGAGCTTGATGTCTACTACACAACCTTCTTCTTGTAGACGTTGTTGGGCCTCCAAGTGCAGAGGTTTGTAGGACAGTAGCAAATTTCCCTCAAGTGGATGACCTAAGGTTTATCAATCCGTAGGAGGCGTAGGATGAAGATGGTCTCTCTCAAGCAACCCTGCAACCAAATAACAAAGAGTCTCTTGTGTCCCCAACACACCCAATACAATGGTAAATTGTATAGGTGCAGTAGTTCTGCGAAGAGATGGTGATACAAGTGGTATATGGATAGTACATAATGGTTTTTCTAATCTGAAAATATAAAAACAGCAAGGTAACTAATGGTAAAAGTGAGTGTAGACGGTATTCCAATGCGTTGAAACAAGGCCTAGGGTTCATACTTTCACTAGTGCAAGTTCTCTGAACAATAATAACATAATTGGATCATATAACTATCCCTCAACATGCAACAAAGAGTCACTCCAAAGTCAGTAATAGCGGAGAACAAACGAAGAGATTATGGTAGGGTACGAAACCACCTCAAAGTTATCCTTTCTAATCGATCTATTCAAGAGTCCGTAGTAAAATAACACGAAGCTATTCTTTCCGTTCAATCTATCATAGAGTTCGTACTAGAATAACACCTTAAGACACAAATCAACCAAAACCCTAATGTCACCTAGATACTCCAATGTCACCTCAAGTATCCATGGGTATGATTATACGATATGCATCACACAGTCTCACATTCATCTATTCAAACCAACACAAAGTACTTCAAAGAGTGCCCCAAAGATTCTACCGGAGAGTCAAGACGAAAAAGTGTGCCAACCCCTACGCATAGGTTCATGGGCGGAACCCGCAAATTGATCACCAAAACATACATCAAGTGGATCAATAGAATACCCCATTGTCACCACGGGTATCCCATGCAAGACATACATCACGTGTTCTCAAATCCATAAAGACTCAATCCGATAAGATAATTTCAAAGGGAAAACTCAATCCATTACAAGAGAGTAGAGGGGGAGAAACATCATCAGATCCAACTATAATAGCAAACTCGCGATACATCAAGATCGTACCACCTCAAGAACACGAGAGAGAGAGAGAGACGAAACACATAGCTACTGGTACATACCCTCAGCCCCGAGGGAGAACTACTCCCTCCTTGTCATGGAGAGCGCCAGGATGATGAAGATGGCCACCGGAGAGGGATTCCCCCTCCGGCAGGGTGCCGGAACGGGTCTATATTGGGTTTTGGTGGCTATGGAGGCTTCTGGCGGCGGAACTCCCGATCTATTGTGCTCCTCGAAGTTTTTAGGGTATATGGATATATATAGGAGGTAGAAGTACGTCAGGGGAGCAACGAGGGGCCCACGAGGGTGGAGGGTGCGCCCAAGAAGGTGGGCACGCCCCCCTGCGTCGTGCGTTCCTCTTTGCTTCCCTTACGTACACCCCAAGTCTTCTGGAATGCTTCCGTTCCAAAAATAAGTTCCGTGAAGATTCAGGTCGATTGGACTCAATTTGATTTTCCTTTTCTGCGATACTGTAAAATAAGGAAAAAACAGAAACTGGCACTGGGCACTAGGTTAATAGGTTAGTCCCAAAATTCATATAAAATAGCATATAAATGCATATAAAACATCCAAGGTTGATAATATAATAGCATGGAACAATCAAAAATTATAGATGCGTTGGAGACGTATCAGCGGGCTGCTCGGCTGGGCCTTCGGCCCAGTCGGGCAAGGGAAAAGATTGTTTTAATAAAGTTTCACCCGAAGAAAAAATCCTAATAAAATATAAAAAAATTCTAAAAATGCCAAAAACAATTTTCACCATCTAAACCTGTTATTTAGAACAAAGTGAACATTTTTCTGGCCTAAGAATGCAATTTTCAAAAATGCAATATTTTTCTAATTCAAATAAAGTAGCAAATAAAATCCAAATGAAATATAAATTTGATTTTAAATTTTATTCTCCAATATTCCTTCTCTTCTGAATAAGTAATATTATCTTCTCTCTTTTGTTTTTAATATTGAAAATATTTGGAGAGAAAAATATTAAAACCAAATTGGTCCTCTTTTCAAATTTGAGAAAATTCAAATATGAAAATAATTGAAATCCCCAACTCTCTCCTTGGGTCATTGAGTTGCTTAGGATTTCTAGGATCACCAACAAAATGCAAATAAAATATGATATGCATATGATGACCTATGTATAACATCCAAATTGAATATTTGGGATGTTACACTAGTGATATTCTCTCTCTCTCTCTCTCTTTCCTCTCATTTACCTGGGAGCACGTTAAGAGCTTGGGCATTTGTTGTCTTCCACTATGTGGCCGATGCCATATTTCTCAAAGGTATGCCACATAATACGCATCAATATCAAATCAAAAGATTACCGCTCTAGCGATGTGAGAGTGTTGGCACCGCTGTGCACACAGACCCACATGTATAAAAAAATCAATCAAACCAACTACACCAGCCTCTCACTCTCCCAAAAAGTGTTTTTTTATTGCCTCAGTCCTCTCCCTCTCTCACGCAAGTGTTTTTTCATTGTGTGAGTTAATTTGGCACCGGAGCAAAGTAGGTGATCCAAATTGGGGCACCAGGTGAGCAATGGAGAGGCATCAATGCCAAATGCATCACAAGGGAATTTGGCACATGTTTTGGCCTACACAGTGAAGGGTCATTATAGCCCACTACTCTACTACCTCGTATTTAGTGTAAAATTTTGACCATAGATTTACCTAAGAAAATGTCAATGCATGTCACCAAAAATTATACCATTTGAAATTATGTTCAAATACGAATCCAATGATATAATTTTTAGTGACATGCATTAAAATTTTGTCAGTTAAATCTATGGTCAAATTTTGATACTACAAAATAGGAAGAGTAAACCAGGACGGAGGTAGTACTTGCTCTTAGGCTAACCATAGAGTTACTAGTCTAAGTTACTTGCCACTATGACTAGCCTAGCCTACTAGTAATACAACAAAAAAATGATGCAGGGGATTACGCGAGAAAATATACTAAAAACATTTCTTTCGGTGCAGTGCGTAGATGCAGGTTTGAACACTACACTTGTCATCGTAATTTGGGAACATTACGAAAAAATTGAGCTACATTGTGATTACCGTTTACTAATAGGAAAGAAGTTGCACCTCGATGAGTAGCTTCTCCGTGCATGGAAAACATGTAAGGAATCCAACAACTTGATGCAGATTGGGGCCGATAGATTTTATTGCTAAGATCTACATTTTGCACAGAGACTAGGTTAAGCTTGTGGGAATCATTTTCTGGATGACAGTCGTAAATACATCAAGAAGAAATTTAAAAATGTGAATTTCAAGAAGACATTGAAGAAGATGAGTGTTGTACTTGAACGATTATGGATCCAATAAAAGAGTTTGGAGAATTTGGGAGACGAGTACACCAACGCTGTCAATTTCGATGCGTCAATGACCCTGATTTTTGTTGGACCTTCTAGATCAGATACAAGCAATCTCTCAAGGAAAGGTGGATTCTCAATCACCATAACATGCAACAGCTAGAGTGATCTCTTCCCAATTGATGTCTTGTTGCAGGGCCAGCAAGACACATAAATCCATCGGAGATTCATCGAGGCGTGGAGTCTAATTTACCCGTGGATCTGCCGAAGACGAAGGTACTCGAGCACAGTACAACTGCGGAGTAGGTGCTCCATAGCCTTCTTCGAGAGGCCAACGTCGAAGAGGTTGAGCTGCTTGAGTTGAGGAAGAATAAGGGAGAGCGCGACATTAATCTGGGGAAAATAGCAGGAGCTGAAGCTAGCGTGGTGCAGCTTTGGCGTGAGGCGGAGCACGGACGGCGGCAGAGAATGACATCGTCCAGCTTCAAATCTGAACTCCTTGAGCTGATCTAGGGCGGGGGATAAGAACTACTCGTTGAAATTGGCTTGGACCTTGCAATTGGTACTGAACATGCCGATGTCAAGGCGTCTGGCTGGCCCATGGTGTGATGAAAGGATCTCAGAGACTGCGGCCATGTGTTTGCAATCCCCATCGCAGAGGCATGCGGCGCCAGAGGATGCGCCATCGCCGGGAGAGCAGGGTGGTCCGCATGGCAGATTTGGTGGGGAGGAGGCCGATGATGACGAGCATGTCATCAGGGAGGCTGCTGATGACGTCAAGGCTCGCCGGATGCTGTTTAGGATCAAGCCGCCTCCGCTTGTTGGCTGCCTCGCCGTCCATCTCAGCCGGTGACGATGCAGGTGTACACATGTGCTGGTATGTATTGTGTGCTGGGTGTGCGCGAGTGCGTCCTTCTATGCATGCTGCCATGCAGTCCTGAAGTGTGCGCAAGTGCATCCTTCATGCAGAAGAAGTGTGCGCGAGTGCATCCCCGAGTGGTTTCAACTTTGTCGATGTTCTGGGAACGGGGGTCCCCAGACTTGCCTGCCTGCGGCCCATGGCGTGGCTAAGCCAGCAGGCCGTATGGCCCACCTTCACCAACAAGGCACCCAAGACCCTCGCGAGGGGCCAAGCCTCGCGAGGCGGATGACGTCAAGACCTCCTCTGGAGCGGCCTAGCCAGGCAGGCTCGCGAGGAGCGGAGATATCAAGGCGTGGCAAACCTCGCGAGGCTCTCGTGACGTGAGCCATGACGATCAACACCAGGCGGGCGCCAGCGCGTGCAGCGTCCTTGTTTCCTCTTTGGTGCAAGGCGGGCAAGCGTAGTCGCGGGGTACTGAGGCCACAGGCAAAGGTTGCCATTTCGGTGCAACAAGACCAAGACCATGGACTGCAAGAGAGAGGTCATTGTGGAGCCCAAGACGGCGTCACCACCAGAGCTTTGTGCAGGCGAAGACTACTTTTGTCAGGATAGCTCGTACTAGCTGTCCCCCTTCAAATTAGCCTTCCATTGTTGGCTCCCTTCCCGCTCAATATTTGGGAGGAGGACCAGGGCCTCTATAAATAGGACTAGCCACCATAGAAGAGAAAGAGAAGAGAGAGAGAGACACACAAGTTCATACGCACAAGAACACCTCAACCTCAGGAGGCAATTCTTCCCTTGTACTGTTCGTCATCAGCCCAAGAGGCAATCCAACACCACCACACAGGAGTAGGGTATTACACCACAACGGTGGCCCAAACGAGTATAAAACCTGTGTCTTTCTATGTTGAGAGTTCATCGAGTTCGTCCACAGGATCTTAGCGAGCTAGAGCGTAGATTGGTAGAAGGGAAAGACTTTGCATGCATCCCAGTGTTCGAACCTTAAGGGTTAGCTAGAACCCCACATCTGACATTTGGCACGCCAGGTAGGGGTGCGCCGTAGCTTCCTTTCCGTCAGTCCGTCGCTCCGTCGTCTCCAAGTCGGATGCTCGCCGTTCTCGAGCTGAGCGTCGGGCCGCCCTCGCCGCCCGCGTCGCTCAGACGGCTCCCGTCGGCGGGCCACCTCACCGTTCTCCGTCCCCCGCCGCCAACGCTGCCACCAGCCCGGTGGGGAACGAGCAGCAGGTGCCCTCGCTGCATCCTTCGGTGCAGCAGGACGGCCGCACCGCTACTCCATCTCTCACCCCTACTGGTTCTTCGTCGCACGCGCACCGCACTCCAATGGAAGCACGGGCCGCGCTCATCGCGGCGAACGAGCTCCTGCATTACCGCCTCATCGACGACCTCTATGAGGAGTGGCTCGATCGCGTCCCCGAGCTCGTCCGTGCCGCAGGGGGCTCTCCGACGCCGTCCCACTCTCTGCCTCCCACTCAACCAGCCGCGGGCGACGGGGCTCAGGGCGTGCCTCCGCCGCCTCGTCCCCAAGACGGTGCCATGGCACCAAGGCGCGCACCTCCGCCGCGTGATCCATCGTGCCCGGCACCCTCGCGTGAAGAAGGGAGCTGCCAAGAAATCCCGTGGCCGCAAGAAGCAGCACCGGCGCTCCCTGCGCCACCTTGCCAATACCAAGCTCCGCCTCAGAAGCGGGCCCCGGCGACCACGGCTGGCTGCCGTGCCTTCACCCCCGAGCTGTGTAGCGTCACTTGGCCATGCTAGTTCAAGCCATATCTACCTCCTCGATACGACGGCACCGTCGACCCGCAGAGTTCCTGCAGCTCTATGAGCTGAGCATCGAAGCGGCTAACGGCGACGAAAAAGTCATGGCGAACTGGTTTCCCATGGCTCTCAAGGACGGGGCCTGTTCCTGGCTCCTGAACCTGCAGCACGGCTAGATCTCCTCCTGGGACGAGATGCGCGACCGCTTCGTCGCCAACTTCCAGGGCACTCGCGACCGCCCACCGGCCACGGGCGATCTATGCCGCATCAAGCAACAGCCAGGAGAGACCCTCCAGAAGTACATCCAGCACTTCAACAACACCCGCCTCAAGATCCCCAAGGTCACGGACGAAGCCATCATCTTCGTGTTCTCAGACAACGTCTGTGACGTCAAGATGAAGGAAGAACTGGCTATCCCCGAGGAGCTTTGCACATCTCAGGAGCTGTTCAACCTGGCAACCAAGTGCGCAAGAGCTGAGGAGGGGCGCCTCTCTCTCCTTGAGCTGCCGGCTGCAGGAGTGGAGGATAAGAAGGCCAAGGCCAAGGATGTGAAGCGCAAAGAGGCAGTAATGCTCGCAGCGGAACCCAACACCAAGCGAGGCAGAGATCCGCCCGAGTCATCCAAGAACAGCCGCCCGTTCTGCGCCTTCCACAACTTGAACACCCACAACACCAGCAACTGTCAAGAGCTCAGAGCCATTCGGGAAGGACGCTTCGGTTGACGCCCCGAGCGCAACGACCGGGGCTATGGCCGCGGAGCAGGACGCGGAGGCGGACGCTGGGACGACCGTGGCCCGCGCCAGGAGTGGCGCGACGGGCCTCGTGAGGACCGCTGGCAGGACCAACCTTGCGAGGGCGCCTGGAGGGATCCGCCTCGGGAGGATCGCCATTGCCGCCACCGAGAAGGAACGACGACCACCACCAGGACGAGGGGGCTGGGGGCTTCCAGGAGCCACGTGCGATCGCTTGCATCTTAGGCGGTGCTCGGGCCCCAGCCTCTCAGCGCATCTGCAAACAGTTCGCTCGCGAGGTGAATGCGACGCTCCCCAAGCTCGAGGCCACGCGCCCGCTGAGGTGGTTCCACTGCGCCATCAACTTCAGCTCGGCAGACCAGCTCAAGTGCGCAGCCACCGCTGGCACCCTGCCTATGCTGTGCTCCCCAGTCATCAGCAATGTGCAAGTCACCAAGACTCTCATCGACGGCGGCGCAAGGCTCAACGTCTTGTCCGTCGACATGTTCAACAACCTCCAAGTGCCCTATGAGCAGCTCCAGCCAACCAAGCCTTTCTCAGGAGTGACCGACGGTTCCGCCACACCGATAGGGCAGGTCCACCTGCCTGTGAAAGTGCAACTATCCCTAGGTGGTTTTGGTAATTCATAACAACATATAGCTCATTAAGCTAATACTATTCCAAGATGATTATTTCAGGAAAGCTCAATGAATGGCATGGCATGGATGTGAAAGTGGAACCCTCAAAATGCTAAGGACAAAGGATTGGCTCAAGCTCAAAAGCTCAAGACTCTTCATTTTATATTTTAGTGATCCAAGATCACATTGAGTCTTTAGGAAAAGCCAATACTATCAAGGAGGGATGAGGTGTTGCTTAATGAGCCTCTTTCTTCATGTGCTTAGTGATACGCTCCAAAACCCTCAACTACTTTCCCATATCCACATATGACCTAAACCCTAAGCCAAACTCGGTCCTACCGATTCTTCCTATCCGGCGCCACCGAGTTTCACTTGTCATAAGCCACTGCCAAACCCTAGCAATTCGGTTCTACCAATAGGGATCTCGGTCCCACCGAGATGGGATTGCAAACTCTCTGTTTCCCTTTCGTAACTTTTCAGTCTCACCAAAAGAGTGAATCGGTCCCACCGAGATTGCAATGTAAATTATGTGTTTCCCCTTTGTAACTTTTCGGTCTCACCGAAAGAGCAAATCGGTCCCACCGAGTTTGCCTGAGCAACTCTCTGGTTAACTAATTACCAAATTTGGTCTCACCGAGTTTTTGTAATCGGTCTCACCGAGATTACGTTATGCCCAAACCCTAACCATATTGGTCCTACCGAGTTGCATGTCAGTCCCACCGAAAATCTCTAACGGTCACTAGGTTTACATTTTCGGTCCGACCGAGTTTGTTGATTCGGTCCCACCGAGATTGGAAAACTGTGTAACGGTTGGATTTTGTGTGGAGGCTATATATACCCCTCCACCTCCTCTTCATTCGATGAGAGAGCCATTAGAACACACACATCATTCCAACTCATATGTTCTGAGAAAGTGCCACCTACTCATGTGTTGAGACCAAGATATTCCAATCCTACCATATGAATCTTGATCTCTAGCCTCTCCAAGTTGCTTTCCACTCAAATCTTCTTTCCACAAAATCCAAATCCTATGAGAGAGAGTTGAGTGTTGGGGAGACTATCATTTGAAGCACAAGAGCAAGGAGTTCATTACCTACACACCATTTGTTACTTCTTGGAGAGTGGTGTCTCCTAGATTGGCTAGGTGTCACTTGGGAGCCTCCGAAAAGATTGTGGAGTTGAACCAAGGAGTTTGTAAGGGCAAGGAGATCACCTACTTCATGAAGATCTACCGCTAGTGAGGCAAGTCCTGTGTGGGCGATGGCCATGGTGGGATAGACAAGGTTGCTTCTTCGTGGACCCTTCGTGGGTGGTTGCTTCTTCGTGGACCCTTCGTGGGTGGAGCCCTGTGTGGACTCGCGCAACCGTTACCCTTTGTGGGTGGAGCCCTGTGTGGACTCTCGCAACCATTACCCTTTGTGGGTTGAAGTCTCCATCAACGTGGATGTAGGATAGCACCACCTATCCGAACCACGGGAAAAACATCCGTGTCTCCAATTGCGTTTGAATTCTCCAAACCCTTCCCTTTACATTCTCGCAAGTTGCATGCTTTACTTTCCGCTGCCAATATACTCTTTGCATTCTTGCTTGAATTGTATGATGATTGCTTGACTTGTCCTAAAATAGCTAAAATCTGCAAAGAACTAAAATTGGGAAAAGGTTATGTTTTTATTTGGTCAAGTAGTCTAATCACCCCCCCTCTAGACATACTTTCTATCCTACAAGTGGTATCAGAGCTTTGGTCTCCATTTGCTTTGATCTCCATAGATTTTGGTGGTCATAGCCTTGGTTTCACAACCTAGGAGAGTATGTCGTCTAGCGAGGGAAATTATCACCGTAGAGGTCCCTACTTTGATGGTACTAATTTTGCTAGTTGGAAGCATAAAATGAAAATGCATATTCTTGGACATAACCTCGTCGTTTGGGCTATTATGTGTGTTGGTTTGCAAGGTGACTTCTTTGATGGGAGACAACCAAACCGTGAAGCTACCGCGGATGAGTTGAAGATGTTGCAATACAATGCTCAAGCTTGTGATATTCTCTTCAACGGATTGTGCCCCGAAGAATTCAATAAAATCAGCCGTCTTGAGAATGCGAAGGAAAATTGGGACACTTTGATTGATATGCACGAAGGTACCGACTCCGTCAAGGAATCCAAGTTGGATGTGCTTCAAAGCCAACTTGACAAGTTCAAGATGAAGGATGGTGAAGGTGTCGCTGAAATGTACTCTAGGCTTGCTCTCATCACAAATGAGATTGCTGGCTTAGGAAGTGAAGAGATGACCGACAGATTCATCATCAAGAAGATTCTAAGAGCCTTGGATGGAAAATATGATACCATGTGCACATTGATCCAAATGATGCCCAATTACAAAGATCTCAAGCCAACGGAGGTGATTGCAAGAATTGTTGCTCATGAGATGTCACTTAAGGATAAAGAGGAACTTCACAACAAATCAAGTGGTGCCTATAAAGCCTCATGTGAAGCCCCTACATCATCAAGTGAGAAACAAGACTTCAATGAAGAATTGAGCTTAATGGTGAAGAACTTCAACAAGTTCTACAAGAGTAGAAGCAAAGATAGAAGCTTCAAGTCAAGGTCCTACAATGACAAAAGATCTTCTAGTCGAGAGCGAAACTGCTACAGTTGTGGAAGACCCGGACACTATTCCAATGAGTGTACGGCTCCCTACAAGAGAAGAGCAGATTGTCCAAAAAGAAGAAGCAAAGAATCACCACCAAGAGAGAGGAGGAGTAGAGATGATCGTTATGAACGAAGATACTCACGGAGAAGCAAGGATTCGGAAAGGAAGTAAAAATCATCAAGGAGCTACACAAGACGAAGACATCAAGCTCATGTTGGTGAATGGGTATCCGGCTCCGACTCCGACAGCCACTCCGAGAGAAGTTATCACTCCGACTCCGAAGATACTCAAGATGAAGGTGTTGCCGGTCTAGCACTTGTGTCAACCAACTCCTATGACATATTTGACTCACCAAATGAAGGAATTGGAAGATGCTTCATGGCCAAAGGTCCTACTTCCTTCAAGGGGACACAAGCTCAAGATGATTTTCCACCTCAAGACTACAAGCAAAAAGGCAAGGACAAGCTTCAAGAGGAAATTGACGCATTTGAAGAAGCTCCTAAGACCTTAGTCAAGTGGATTCCCAAGACTACTTCAAGTTCCACTTCATCAAGTATGACTAAAACTCCAAGGATTCCCATCAAGATGATGTGGATCCAAAAGAAGAAGAACTAGAGAGTTCTTGAGGGTGACTCCACCAACATACTTCACACTTATCATTTTGGCAAGAACAAGTGCAATCAACTTCCACATCTTGCACTAGTTCAAGGAGTCACAAACCCTCTTGTTGGTAAGACAAGGGACAAGGTAACCTAAAATTTTTCATGGACATCATCTTTTGTGTGCATCACTCTATGTCTATGGATATCCTTGTTTGTTCCTTGTGGGACTAACCCATGTAGGTATTGAAAGTGCAATTCACTCAAATGGATAGCTCCAAGTGATCTACATCAACATTGAGCATCCACATCTTCAACATCTACATGAAGTCATCATCGACGAAACCCAAGGTTAGTTCATCCCTCCAAGGGGGGATATCACATCTAGGGGAGCTTTACTCTAAGACTGAGCCAAAGCAACTCTAAAGATGTGAACACAACAATGCTTTATGTAAAAGTGGTAACCCCACTTGAGCTTAAACGATGAGTATGACCTATGATCAAGTGTTCTCACTTGACTCCTAAGTCAATATACTCATATATAGATGACCTTGTCATCGCAAATTGCTTGATAGATGCTAGAATTGGTTGTGCATGCCTTGCCACATATTTCATTTGCCATCTTATTGTGTGAGCATGCTGGTTGCATATTTTACTCATTCGAGGACATCGACTTGTTGTTTTGATTGTTTGGTTTTATTTTCTTTTGCCAAGTGGATGGGCAAGAATGCCTAAGAATCTCCTCTAGCTATCTATGCTTTTCTCGTCTCAAACTCTATTCATGATGCATCACAAAATTTGATCAAGTCAGATTCGAACCACTCTGTGTGAGGAGCGCTCGGAGTCCCCGATTCGTCATAGACTTAAACTTCCAAAACCTCTTTATGATTCTCGGTCTGACCGATACCCCACTTTCGGTCCTACCGAGATCATTAAGTTGATCTAGGTTTTCGATCTCAGTGCAACCGATTTGAACATTTCGGTCACACCGAGTTTCAGTAACTGCATGCAGTTATGAATCTCCGTGCCACTGAGTTGTTCCACTTGGTCACACCGACAGGGTCGGGCTATATATAGTCACGGGCAAAATTTGGAAATTTCTCCGAACCCCTTCGCTCGCGCGATAGCCTGCTCTACGAACGTGGTCTCCGGATCGTCTTCTCGTCACCAGCCGCCTCCAGTCGCTGGTCTCCGTCGCCGTCAACGGGAATTCTGCCCCGCCGTTGCCGCCGTAGCGAGTCTCCGCCGAACTAGGGTATGGACTCGATCACAGTGCTATTCCCCGTCCGATTCCTAGCACATTGTGTTCTTCATGATTCTTGCCACGATTGAAACACTCCTATCCAGTCAATACGCCCGTAGATTAGCTTTGATTCGAAAATTTTAGGGTTAGGTTTCTGCCGAAACCATCTCGGACCCACCGAGTTGAAAAACTCGGTCCCACCGATTTGGCTTATGCCATTGCACAAGTGAGACTCGGTCTGACCGAGAATTACTTATCGGTGTGACCGATTTTGGAACTCTGTGAAACCCTAGCAGTCTCGGTGCCACCGAACTATGACTCGGTCCTACCGAGTTCACTAGTTTAGGTTCCAAAACTGCTTCGGTATCACCGAGTTTGAAAATCGGTAGATCCGAGATGATTTCAATGGGAAACTAAAACTAAGTTTTTGGATCATTCTTTGGCAAAAATCTCTGCATTTTGTGATGCTCATCTATTCTACCTCATCTATAAACTATTCACAGGGTCAACAGTCAGAGCTTGCAGCATGTCTGATCAGAGTGATAGCCAGAATGTGTCAGAACAACAAGTGGTGATGAGTGAGGGCACTAGTCCCTCCAGCTCTTCAGATGATGGCAGCAGAAGTACCCCAAGCAATCTGCCAAAAGCTGCCACTAGACAGAGGAAGAAGAGAACTTCAGACTCCGAAGATGAAGATTATGTGGCAGAGGAAGAGGCCACATCAAAGAGAGTTGAGCCAGCTCAAGGCACAAAGCCAGGTCTAAAGATCAAAAGGCCAGCAGGCAGGCAGCCTATGTCAAAGGCTAGAGCTTCAACTGAAAAGCCCACTCCCAAAGAGCCAGTTGCTGCAGAAAGCAAGAAGAGGAAGGAAAGGGTCAAGAAGACCGTAGCCAGAGTGCTAGGAAAGGCTTCCATCATGGAAGAGGAAGAGGAAGAAGAGGTAGCTGCACCAGCACCTAATGCACCCAAGCTGATGGGTGATGCCATAAGAGCAGGGGCTACTGCATCTAAGCCCAAAGCAGCCTCCAAGCCAAAACCAAAGAGGAATACAAGGAGCATTCCTGCAGCTGAGAAGAACAAGGCCCCAGTGCCTGAGACTGTTGCTGAAGAAGAGGATGAAGAGCAAGTTCTTAGAAAGCTCAAGTCCAAGATCCCAGACCACAACGATGCCCATCCTGTGGCTGAGGACATGAAGCTCAGGAGAGATTCAGGGCTGAGGAAGTGGAGAGAAGCAGACCCGTATCCTTCAAGGAGAAGGACTGCTGTGGATTACAGATTTCACACCAAGGAACAACAGGACTTTTATGAGACAGTGCTGCTAGACAAGAAGCCAATAGTCTGTGATATGAGATGGGTTGACTGGCAGTACATCAAGGACAACGAAGAGCACTACCCTGGAGTGTACGACAGCTTTAGTGCTTGTGGAGTTGCAGACTTTGTTGGGCAGAAGCTCACAAAGTGGAACGAGGAGCTTATCATGCAATTCTACTCCACGACACACTTTTATCCAGATGGGAGGATAACTTGGATGTCTGAAGGTACGAGGTACCAATCAACTGTTGAGGAATGGGCAAAGTTGATCAATGCCCCAGAGGAGCAAGCAGATGACTTGGACATTTATGCCAAGAAAAAGATGGATCATAACTCTATGTCCAATATGTACAAGGAAATTCCCAATGAAGCTCTTGACACCTTAAAATTTGGGTCTGTGCATTACCTTCTGTCAGGGCTGCCAACTATCAATTGGATCTTGAGGCACACCTTATTGCCCAAGTCTGGAGATCACAAGATGATCAGAGGCCATGCTATCAACTTGCTACATGTATTTGATGTGCCTCAGAAGTTCAAGGTGATGAGCCTCATAGTGGAAACTATCAAAAGCACTGCAGCAGATCAGAAGAGGAGTTGCGGATATGCCCCTCAGATCCAGGAGCTCATTAACTCCAAGATGGGCACGGGCATATATTTATTGGACAAGGAACACCTGCCCATCCGTCCAGATTTTGAGGACAATCAAGCTGTCATGACTGAGAACGAGCCATCATCTGCCCAAGCGTACGCAAAGAAGGAGAAGGCAAGGAAGGAGAAAGCTGCCAAGATGCCAACTCAAGAGGAGGCATCTGAGTATTTCTTGAAGACCAAACAAGAGCAGCTTGGTTACCTGATTGCATCCACCCTGCGGATTGAGAAAGGACTAGCCACCCTAACTCAAAACCAGGCAAGCCTAGAGAGAATCATGGAACAAAAGTTCTATGACTTGGATGTCAAGGTGACAGAGATTCAGACTGCAGTGGAGCAGCTCCAGGATGACATGCAGGAGAGGAGAGGCAGGACTACCACTGATGCCTTTGCCAGAGTGCCACGAGGTCCGAGGTCGTCTGCCGTGCCAGTTGCTGCCACCAGAGCCACCACCTCAGCACCAGCTACAGCCTCAGTTCCACCAGCTCCAGCATCTACTTCAGCTCCAAATCCAGCGTCTACTTCAGCATCTACAGAAGCCTTCGTCCTTGGAGTGATCCGGACTCCACCACCACCTGAAGATCAAGCCTGAGTGTCGATCTAGCACTATGCATTTTCTAGGAACTTTTTGGTAACTTGTTGCCAAAGGGGGAGAAGATGTATAGATCATAGGCTTCGAGAGAGAGTGTTTCTTTTCTCTCTTGCTTTATTTGGTGGTTTTTAGAACTTGTTTGCTTTTGAGTGCTTGAGATACTATGTCATTTCTTGTGAGACATTGATGATCATGTGTTTGATCATAAGCTACACTTAATGCTTGCTTAATGCTATTATCTTATCTATCTTATGTGATCATTCACTATTCTTGGTGATGAGTGCATGTATTTCATTCTTATCATTTTAAGCGCTCCACCAAGATGTATGTGACATGGAAGAGTAACCCATGACTCTAACTCTTTGTGCATTTGCAGTCCAAAGCAAATTTTAAATATGCACAAATTTAGGGGGAGCTCTTACTTGTCACATACTTCTCAAAGCGACGATATACTTCATGCTTATTATCATTTGTCGAAGCTTTGATCTATATGTTGTCATCAATTACCAAAAAGGGGGGACATTGAAAGTGCAACTATCCCTAGGTGGTTTTGGTAATTCATAACAACATATAGCTCATTGAGCTAATACTATTCCAAGATGATTATTTCAGGAAAGCGCAATGATTGGCATGGCATGGATGTGAAAGTGGAACCCTCAAAATGCTAAGGACAAAGGATTGGCTCAAGCTCAAAAGCTCAAGACTCTTCATTTTATATTTTAGTGATCCAAGATCACATTGAGTCTTTAGGAAAAGCCAATACTATCAAGGAGGGATGAGGTGTTGCTTAATGAGCCTCTTGCTTCATGTGCTTAGTGATACGCTCCAAAACCATCAACTACTTTCCCATATCCACATATGACCTAAACCCTAAGCCAAACTCGGTCCTACCGATTCTTCCTATCCGGCGCCACCGAGTTTCACTTGTCATAAGCCACTGCCAAACCCTAGCAATTTGGTTCTACCGATAGGGATCTCGGTCTCACCGAGATGGGATTGCAAACTCTCTGTTTCCCTTTCTTAACTTTTCGGTCTCACCGAAAGAGCGAATCGGTCCCACTGAGATTGCAATGTAAATTCAGTGTTTCCCCTTTGTAACTTTTCGGTCTCACCGAAAGAGCAAATCGGTCCCACCGAGTTTGCCTGACCAACTCTCTGGTTAGCTAATTACCAAATTCGGTCTCACCGATTTTGTGTAATCGGTCTCACCGAGATTACGTTATGCCCAAACCCTAACCATGTCGGTCCTACCGAGTTGCATGTCAGTCCCACCGAAAATCTCTAATGGTCACTAGGTTTACATTTTCGGTCCGACCGAGTTTGTTGATTCGGTCCCACCGAGATTGGAAAACTGTGTAACAGTTGGATTTTGTGTGGAGGCTATATATACCCCTCCACCTCCTCTTCATTCGATGAGAGAGCCATCAGAACACATACATCATTCCAACTCATATGTTCTGAGAAAGAGCCACCTACTCATGTGTTGAGACCAAGATATTCCAATCCTACCATATGAATCTTGATCTCTAGCCTATCCAAGTTGCTTTCCACTCAAATCTTCTTTCCACAAAATCCAAATCCTATGAGAGAGAGTTGAGTGTTGGGGAGACTATCATTTGAAGCACAAGAGCAAGGAGTTCATTACCTACACACCATTTGTTACTTCTTGGAGAGTGGTGTCTCCTAGATTGGCTAGGTGTCACTTGGGAGCCTCCGACAAGATTGTGGAGTTGAACCAAGGAGTTTGTAAGGGCAAGGAGATCGCCTACTTCATGAAGATCTACCGCTAGTGAGGCAAGTCCTGTGTGGGCGATGGCCGTGGTGGGATAGACAAGGTTGCTTCTTTGTGGACCCTTTGTGGGTGGTTGCTGCTTCGTGGACCCTTCGTGGGTGGGTGTCTTTTGTGGACTCGCGCAACCGTTACCCTTTGTGGGTGGAGCCCTGTGTGGACTCTGGCAACCGTTACCCTTTGTGGGTTGAAGTCTCCATCAACGTGGATGTAGGATAGCACCACCTATCCGAACCACGGGAAAAACATCTGTGTCTCCAATTGCGTTTGAATTCTCCAAACCCTTCCCTTTACATTCTCCCAAGTTGCATGCTTTACTTTCCGCTGCCAATATACTCTTTCCATGCTTGCTTGAATTGTATGATGATTGCTTGACTTGTCCTAAAATAGCTAAAATCTGCTAAGAACTAAAATTGGGAAAAGGTTATGTTTTTATTTGGTCAAGTAGTCTAATCACCCCCCCTCTAGACATACTTTCGATCCTACAGCCTGTCACCTTCGGGGAGCGCAAGAACTACCGCACCGAGCTCATCGACTTCGACGTCGCGCATATCCGCCTGCCGTACAATGCCATCCTCGGGTATCCGGTCCTGGCCAAGTTCATGGCAGTCACTCACCATGGTTACAACATCCTCAAGATGCCAGGAAGCGGGGGAATCATCACGGTCCCATGTGAAGAAAGGGATGCGGTGTGCTCCCTTGAGCACGCCTTCCAAGCTGCAGCAACCGACAACCCTGGCAGCAGAAGTGAAGGCCCTCCGGAGACCATCCCCAAGAAGAAGTTGTCGCGCCGTGCAGGATCCCAAGAAGGCGGCTTCATGTCAGGAGCCTCGTCAGGATCAGCGCCCACTCCAAGGCGCCTCCCTCCATCGCATAGGAAAGCGCGCCCAGCGCCCTCCTCCAGCAGGGCTCGGGGGCTCTCTCCTAGAGAGCCTCAGACCTTGCCAACCTCACGAGGGAGGCGCTTGGGCACCAGTTGGAGGCATGCCTCATGGCACACTTTCCTCAGGAGAGCACAGGGCAAGGGGTGCCCACCGCTCAGTAGTTCATCACCAAGACCACCGAAGAATTGCAAGAAGTAAGGGCCATGCATGGCCACGGCCGCTCAAAAGGCGCAGCCCCCCATCCAAGCGAGGATGCCGGGCTGCGCGCCTGCATCGACATCCTAGGGCTTAATAGGGCCGCATCTCAGGAACGCTTCTGGCCATCACGTGCGGGCCGCTATGAGGGTCCACCACACAGCTACGTTCGCATGCCCTTCGGCTTGCCGAGCGTGGCGTCGGCCTATCAGCACAACGTGAGGCAAGTCCTGATGGCACAGGAGGCCAGGTTCCGCGCCATTCCGGAGGAGATGAGGACGGTCTTCAGGGAACCTCCCGAGCCCCCAGAGCCTCCCGAGGCTCAGGGTCCCGGTGGCTCATGAGGAGCCATCCCTTCAACGCATGGCTTCGGTTGCACCAACTCTGCTTCGTCTACAGAACTAGGTGACATCTTCCAAGTTCATTTAAGCTGGGAGCGCCCCTCGGGCTGCATTATTCCCAGGCCACGTGGGTCTGTCCCTGTGGAATGTATCCCTTTTGCTATGCCTTTGGCTTACCTTGTTGGGGGCGCCCCTCGGGCCGCATCAACCCCACGCCGCGCAGGCCAGGCCCAATGGCATGTATCTTCCTACATTTAGCCAAGCCGATCTGCTCTGTATGCTTGACCTGCCAACTGCTATCACCTGCTCGATCACCGCCCGCCGCGGGTCTGTTTATTCCATGCAACCCGCTTGCACGTCAAAAGGGGGGCTCCTGAGCATCGCGACTTAGGATCTCTTACTGGCTCTCCAGCCCTCACCCCCTGACCTTGACCACGGCATCGCGACCTGGCATACCAGCGGCAGCTGAGCTCGCTCGAGGACTGGGAACTGATGACGTAGAGTGCTTGCATCTGACTGCCTTGCAGGAACATACAGTCACCAAGACTCAAGACCAGGTGCAAATCGCCTTGAGGTAGGGCCTCGTGAGTCCCGTGCTGGCTCACGAGTGCCCAGATACACCTCGCAGCCCTGTCGTGCAAGCCACGTGTCAGGGCGGGGCTGTACATGCCCCGGGGGCTCCCCCTAGAGGGGGTCCCCCATCCCACGCCCAAGTGGAAGCTACATGATCCGCGCTGGCTGTCGACACTGCCGAGGAGTGGCTATGCCCGCGCACAAGCGGAAGCACTATGCTCTGTGCTGGTGATAAACAATTGAGGGTGACCCACGGTCGCACCAACCTCAGGGAGCCCAGAGCTTAGCGCCCAGCCTCACCATGACGCCTCCCCTCGAGAGAGTCGCGCGAGGGGGCTGGGCACGGGGGCTGCGCTCGGGTCATGCCCAAGTGCATGCCACCCAACCAGGTCCCTCGGACCTGGGCGTCACGCACCCCTCCCGAGGCCCTGGCGAGGGCAGGTATGGAAATTGTTTGAACGTCAAGGGGGACTCCTGAGCATCTCGACTCAGGAGCCTAACTGGTCGCGTAGCCCCTCACTCCTTGGACCGTCCTGGTCTCCGGTCGGCCCAATGGCGGTTGAGGTATGCGCGGGGTCGGGCTCTGCCGACGCAAAACAAAGAAAATAGGAAGGAAAATGCAAAATCTCGAAGCAAATATTACAAGCATATTGTTCTCACAATACCAAATGAAATGTATAAACGCCTCCACGAGGCCCGATGTATGTCACAGGAATAAAACAGGAAGGATAGCCGCAGGTCACCCTTGGATGTCACCGTCGCCTGCGGAAGGTGCTTCCCCGTGGGCAACGATGTTCTCACCTTCACCACCAGCCGCAAGATCCGCGCCATCGCCAGACAGAGGATCGGAGACAAAGCCATGGAACTTCCCCAGCAAAGCCTCCACTTGACCTTGAACAGCTGCGGCGGCGGCTTCGCAGAGGTCTTCGGCCATAGGCTCCAGCAGCTCGTCAAGGCAGGCGCTGGGGTCACGGAGGTGCAGATGGCTGAGGACGCGAGTCAGTGCGGCTAAGGACAGAACATGAGCTTCTGCCTCCACCATGGGACCGAGGCCCTCAATGACCTCCTCAAGCGCCTTCACCACGAGAGGAAGCATCTGGGCGGGGCTGTCCTCGTCAGTGTCCAGCGACCTCTGCAGGCCGTGCTCGTGGAGCGTCCTCAGCGCCTCGCGAGATCTCTTCTTGAGATCGGCGAAGGCCACATGGTCTTAGGCCAGGACTCGCGCCTTGGCGGCAAGATCGGCCTCCTTCGCCCCCATCTTCTGCTCCAGCTCTTCCAACCGGGTGCGCTCGGCAGCTTGCTCCTTCCCCAGCTCCGCCAGCTCAGCATCATGGTTCTTGACGGCCTCCTCCCAGGCCTTCATATCCTTCTCCTCTGATTGGCGGTGGCGTACCTCTTCAGCATGCTTGTCGTGCAGGCTCTGCAACTCGCCCTCCGGTGCTTGGCAGTGTTTACGGGCGGCCTAGGCGTCTTTCAGTGCCACCTCACAATCGGCTGCAGCACCGACGGCCCCTTGCTTCTCCCTCTCGAAAGCCACAACAGCCTGGCCCAGCGCCGCGCGTACCGCCAGGTCAGAGTGAAGCCAGCCGGAGGCCAACTCCAGACGCCCGGCCACCAGGCGTAGGTCAGCGCTCAGGAGATCCGCCTGCAGTTGGGTCATCTCTGAAAAGGCATGCTCCAAGACGGCCGCAGGAGCAGAGGAACCAAGGAGTGGAGGTGCAGTAGAAGGAGGAAGTGGCACCGTCACCAGGGCTTGGGAGACCGTGGGCCCCGGAGCAGCTGGGACCTCGTCAGCCGTGCCAAGCACCGGCACCTCCGGAGCCAGCGGGGCCATGGGGGCTGGCTTCACGCGGCTATGCTCCTCTTGGCCCCGCGAGGATGAACGGGCTGGGAGACACAAGCGATGTTGCCTCCTTGCTCTGCGGAGGGAGCCACAACCGCCGTACCCTCCTTCCTCTTCTTCGCCGAAGATGCTGGCCTGATCAACCAAAGGCGAGTGTCAGGAAATAACATGTACCATCAGGGATAAAGTGGAGTTCGAGACACCTACCGGTCCACCGCCAAGTACTTCACCTTTCGCTTGTGAAGCTTGAGGCCTGACAGCATCGGGACCTGAGGGGCAGGCGTCTGGGCTCCGGCGGCGCCATGCGGTGCAGAGGCAGAACTGGCTCCAGCCCCAGGAGGTGTTGGGGTGGAGGCGGCACCACGGTCTACCAGCGACGACCTACCCTTCGTCGGGACGAGGGGTTGCTCCTGCTCTCCTTGGTAGGCGATGGCCTCGGTGTCATCAGGATGGGCGCGGAGAATCTCAGCCTTGCTCGAAGGGGGCTCTCCCCCACCTCTTCCGGGGTCTCCTCTGAGTCCACCTCCTCTTCCCCCTCTCCGCGGGATTCTCCAGAAGACACATGCACCGGTTTTTGCACCGAAGGAGCTCCTGAAAACACCGGCGGCACCAGCCCGCGTGCATCAAAAGTCGGCCTGGTGGTGACGAATTCCTCCCGGTCCCTGCGCTGGAACAAGGGAATGAAGGCGCTAGGCGGGTACTCCTGGTTGTGTCCGACTATGAGGCGCAGGACGGCGTCCAGCTCGGTGTCAGGCAGGTCCCCCAGCCTCAGGCGGGCCTTAGTTACCCCTCCTTCAAGCTCCCAGAAGGGGCGCGCGCTCTCCTGGAGTGGGGCAACCCGCAGCGTCAAGAACTCCCTCAGGAGCATCGCTCCCGTTATTTTGGCCGCCCTCGCGTTACCCGGCTTCAGGTCAGTCGTCATCTACCCCAACACTAACGATGCCCGCTCATCGACAAGCTCCGCCGTAGGCCACTTCTTGCCTTGCCGAGGCGCCTCTGTCGGCAACACCAGGCACGGATGGGCGAGCTTGGTGTCTACCATGACCCACTTGGATCGAATGTTGTCGGCCCTCTTCCCGGTGCTTGAGATCGAGTTGGCCTTGCCGGATGCAACGAAGTTGGTGCATCTAGAGATGTGGCCCTCGCTGACGCGGAGGAAGAAGAAATGGCGCAGGAGCGCCACGAACGGCATCACGCCCAGGTACGCCTCACAGTAGTAGGCAAAGATGGACAGGAGGAGGACAGAGATGGGATGGAGATGCAACGCTTGCAGCCCATAGTGGTCGAGGACTTCATAAGAGAAATCCGAGAAGGGAGGAACCAAACTGATGGCAACGCTGCTTGAGAAGAAGGGAGAGAAGGTGCTCCCCTCAGGCTCCGGCTCGTCGGAGGCAAGCCGGAGCTCCTTCTTCCCCCACTCGTTGCTCTCGCCCGCCGTCAGCAGGCACACGGAGGCAAGGCTCTTCTCCATGACTGTGGGCGCCTCAAGAGCGGGCTCGTACCAAGCAGGAGACGAGGAAGTCTTGACCTTGCGCGGCGCCATGAGCAGCAGATGCAGAGCAAGGCCGGAGCAGATATGTAGGTAGCAGGCGGCGAAGAGCGAGAAAGGGGATCTGGAACGAGGCAAGGAAGAAGCAATGAAGGCAAGTGCTGCCCGCTCCAGCCTTTTGTCTGGTCAAGCAGTTGCCAAGGTAGCATGGGGAAGCGGAGATGCCCACGTCCAATCAACCGCCACGCGTCAACCAAGGTCGCAGGCTTTGGGGGCCTGCAGTGCTCCAAACTTGACCCTTGGCTTCGCCGCGAAGCCAAGCCCGCGCGCACCTTCGGCCCAGGGGCTACTGTCGGTGTTCTGGGAACGGGGGTCCCCAGACTTGCCTGCCTGCGGCCCATGGCGTGGCTAAGCCAGCAGGCCGTATGGCCCACCTTCACCAACAAGGCACCCAAGACCCTCGCGAGGGGCCAAGCCTCGCGAGGCAGACGACGTCAAGACCTCCTCTGGAGCGGCCTAGCCAGGCAGGCTCGCGAGGAGCGGAGATATCAAGGCGGGGCAAACCTCGTGAGGCTCTCGTGACGTGAGCCATGACGATCGACACCAGGCAGGCGCCAGGCGGGCGCCAGCGCATGCAGCGTCCTTGTTTCCTCTTTGGTGCAAGGGGGGGGGGGGTAAGCGCAGCCATGGGGTACCGAGGCCACAGGCAAAGTTTGCCATTTCGGTGCAACAAGACCAAGACCATGGACTGCAAGACGGAGGTCATTGTGGAGCCCAAGACGGCGTCACCACCAGAGCTTTGTGGAGGCGAAGACTACTTTTGTCAGGATAGCTTGTAGTAGCTTCCCCCCTTCAAATTAGCCCGCCATTGTTGGCTCCCTTCCCGCTCAATATTTGGGAGGAGGACCAGGGCCTCTATAAATAGGACTAGCCACCATAGTAGAGAAAGAGAAGAGAGAGAGACACACAACTTCATACGCACAAGAACACCTCAACCTCAGGAGGCAATTCTTCCCTTGTACTGTTCGTCATCAGCCCAAGAGGCAATCCAGCACCACCACACAGGAGTAGGGTATTACACCACAAAGCTGGCCCAAACCAGTATAAAACCTGTGTCTTTCTATGTTGAGAGTTCATCGAGTTCGTCCGCAAGATCTTAGCGAGCTAGAGCGTAGATTGGTAGAAGGGAAAGACTTCGCATGCACCCCAGTGTTCGAACCTTAAGGGCTAGCCGGAACCCCACATCCGACAAACTTTGTTTACTTTGCCGCATGTCAGATGGGCATCTAGTTTACTTATTTTCACCCACTGCCACATGGGCCAGCACATGAAGATAGAGAACACGAGCTGACAAGGCAACATGTGGACTAGTTGACCGGTGAACTAAAAAATATGTGGAGCTATACGCTGAAATAGTAACCATATAATCCCTCCGTATAGAGAGTTCGAGTGAGAGGGGAGGCCAGTGAGAGATAGTAGAGAGAGAGAGCTACTCCCTCCGTTCGATAATGTAGTGCCTATATTTTTTTAAAGTCAAATTTTTGAAACTTTGACCAAGTTTATAGAGAAATAACTTATATCTACAATACCAAAGATAAATAATAGTATGAAGTAATTACATGCTGTGATGAATCTAATCATCGTTCCAGATGTAAATGTTTTTCTCCACATATACCTGGTCAAACTTTTCTAAGGTTTAACTTTTCAGAACATCCATATGCTTATGGACGTCAGAGAGTACCTAACTAGAGAGAGAGTGTGTGTGACATAGAAAGAGTAACTGAAAAAAGTGTGTGTGCGTGTCTGAACGAGACATGGACAACACACAATAAAGTAGAGAAAAAGCGTGTGTGTCTTATGCAAACATATCACACATGCATCTTCGACAGCGGAAGTGAGGTGAGGAGATAGTGTGTGGTTGCTTGCAACTGAGAGAGAAAGACCCCTAGCATGTGGCCAAGAGAGGTCTGACATACAAGGGAGAGAGGCTGAGAGAGACATATGGAGAAAATGCAGACATGGGGAGGAGAGAGTGTATGTTTGTGACACAGAGATCCCTTGGAGATCCTGATGGGACTACATGGGTGGGAGATCGAGTGACAAGGTGTGTGCGTGACAGAAGATACCCCGAGAGATATCGAGATAGACGTATGGATGGAAGGAGACAATACATGTGTTCCTGATGGCTAGTGAGAGATAGTCATACTTAGGGGGGAGTGCGTGCGCTTATGATGGAGTGAGGGATTATGGTACTTAGGGGGGGTGTCACATAGAGAGAGAACAAGGGCAGAGAGTGTTAGATGGGTCTACGTAGCGCGAGCGAGATATGTGTATGTCTGAACCAGGGAGATATAAAGTTTGCGAGAGATAGAGGAGCCCTGATATGGCTGAGTGGTGCGTCAGATAGCTGAGAGGGGGAAAGAGATATTCCATCAGCTCGATAATGCAGTGCATATAATTTTTTTAGAAGTCAAACTTTGGAAAATTTGACCAGGTTTACGCAAATATTATTTATATCTACAATACCAAAGATACATCATACGAAACTACATCTCATGATGAATCTAATGATATATGTTTGGCGTTCTAGATGTAAATGTTTTTCTCCACGTACATGGTCAAACTTTGTGATGTTTGACTTTTCCATAAATCTATATGCTATGGACCAAAGAGAGTGCCTAAGTTGAGAGATATCAAGTGCGTGTGAAGGAGAATGAGTGAGTCTTCAAAAAGAGTATGTGCGTGAAAGAGAAAGGGACAACAAACGATAAATTAGAGAGAGAGAGAGAGTGTGTGTGTGTGTGTTCGTTTCTTATGCAAACATATCACGCATGCAACTCCGAGATAGAAAAGCGAGGTGAGGAGATACACGAAGATAGCTAGTGTGTGATTGTTTGCAAGTTGCAATCGAGAGAGACACCCCTATAGCACATGTCCAATAGTGGTCTGGCCAACAAGGGACAAAGGTCGAGAGAGACACATGGAGAAGATCGACACATGGGGAGGGAGAGAGGGTGTGTTTGTGATAGAGAGATCCCCTCGAGATCGTGAGGGGAGTATATGGGTGGGATATCGAGGGACTAGGTGTGTGTGCGATAGAAAGATGCCCCGAGAGAAATCGAGATAGACCATGCGCATGTTTGTGATGGAGACTAAGAATTAGCTAGTCATATACATATAGGGGGGACTGCGTGTGCTTACAATTGAGTGAGACACCATCATACTTGGCTAGCGTGAGATTGTGTGTGTGTCCATGTGAGATGGAGAGAGAACGAGGGAGAGAGTGTTTTAGATCGGTCTATCGAGTGCGAGTGAGATATGCATATGTATGTGTGACCTAGGGAGATGGAGAGTTTGAGAGAGAGGGGGGAAGAGCTCCAAGATGGCAGAGTGGTGCGTGAGAGAGTTACCGGCAACGAGCCAGGGCATTTGTGTGCATACCATGAGTGCACCCAAGATATTTAGCTTGGACTAGAGAATCATACATAGTGTGCGATAGAATTGAAGATTGTTGGCGAGAGAGAGAGTAGGAGTCCGAGAGAGGGGGAGGTCACGTTTTATGCATCAAAGACTGATATAAACCATGTTTTGATATAAACTTGCATTCAAATATTTAAATTGGATAACATTTCGTCTGCAATCCACACATGAACGGAGATATACATATCAAACAAGTTCATTAGTTTGACTTTCAACATGTTCATGGAGTACTATAATACTGTACAACATGTTACTAGATTGAGGTGTTCAATTTTGGATCTAGTTCACTATTTTGACCTGGTGAACGAGCTATTTCATTGAATTGAGATATTTCATTTTGGGTTTTATTACCATTTTTGAGTGGGTCAACTTTTTGTCATATAGTAAATCGTTAGCAACGAGCATGTAAAAACACATTAGTCCTGATCATCATCTCTCCATCTAAAAAAGAAGTGGCAAGCTAATATTTCAAAATTTGATTCGAATCAACTTGGTAAGGTAGACGTGGATGCTCGTTCTCCCAAAATTTGAATGAACCGCTAAACACCCTCTGCTCGGTGGAATTCACCCGAGCAAATAAATGGGAGACGCAAAATTACCGGCCTATGTGGGACACACATCAATTTGCCCGTTGTACATCGAGGGTAGGTTCGTAACTTCATCCAAGTGCACCTTCTCCTTGGCCGAAATGACATGTGCCGAATAATTCATAAACCATGGGCGCAAAACACCCTCTCCTCACCTGAAATCGCTCGCGCCGACTATTTTAGAACAGGCCCTCCTCGCCCAAAATCGCTCGCGCCCACTATTTCAAAACATGCCCTCCTCGCCCGAAATCGCTCACGCCCACTATTTGGGAGAAGCAAAGTTACTCTACTATCCCCAACCCTCAGTACACAGAGCCAAGCCCGGAAGCCTAAAGGAAGGGGTAGAACTGTAACTCCCCCCCCCACATTTCAGACAAATGCATCCGTAAGACATGGTTCCCCCTCCCAATTCCCCATTCATACCTCGTGGGCGCCAAATCACCTTCTCACCAGAAGCTCCCTTCTCCCGAGCCGCGAAACCTTAGCCCCTTCTCCATGGCACCCCCATCGCACCAAATTCACCACCGCCCTCCTCCCCCATGCCGGAGACACTGTCTGTTTGCCGTCGTGCACTGGACCGTGTGCCTCTTACTCCGTGCTGCTGGAGCTGCATCGACGACGGCTGCATGGACCGTTCCAGAGCCGATTCACTCCCGCTGTTGTGCATGGCGCTGGAGCGGCTCCAACTTGGGATGCGTCCAGGGCCCCGGCGCTGCTTCCCCATAGCTGTCGACCATCGCGACCTCTATGCTTTCTTGCCGCTAGGAGCCACCGTAACAGCACCGACCTCACTGACTCAGCAGCTGGAGCTACCTACTTCACTAGGCCACAAGATAGGTCTTACACTCATCTCAAATCACTTTATTTAGGAATCAATTGTCTGGATTTTTATTGTGGGCCAATCGATTCCCAATGGGAAGCAGCACCCTCGAGGCAGCAGAGCTCCTAGGCTGCCAGTTGGCTGGTGTATAACGTAAGGGTGCGGGGGTGCAAGTTCACCGTGGAAGCAGTGCTTAGATGGCTATCTTATAGTTGCATGGGTTGAAGGTACTGCTGCCGCCGGATCTGGATGACGGTGAGTCTTTGTGGATTGGCCGGGGCGGCGCAACCACGACAGTGCGGTAGGGCGGGGAGCGGGGTTTTGGTCGGGGCTCTCGCGGCCACGGACGGCGGAGGCAGGCTACTCTGCCGGTGGTCGCTGGCTCTTTGGGGAACATTCTGAACAGTGTCAGCCGGGAGGCACAAGACGGCCATCAAGCCATCCGGCGTAGAGCAGACAGTACCATACTAAAATAAAATCATGTGACCCCAATTTAGTCTTCAGTCAACAGATGTGTGACCACTCTCGTACATTACTATTGATCTCTTAGGGTATTTCTTCAGATCAGAGATATGTGCCGTTCTTAACATTATGTGTTTTCTGCATCTTCAGCTACACCATCTTCCTTCTCATCGTAGCTTCTCCAACAAGGGAAGCATACACGAGAAGTGAGCTATAGTGCCCACTCAACAGTTCCCTGCATCGAATGCGTGTGCCCGACATGGACAACCACAACAACTGTAGGGCCATCGACAAGTCAGCACATGATGTTCACTCCTATGGGTGGCGGCCATATAGGTTGAACCCTCAACTTACTTGTGTGCAACATTTATGGTTTTGTTATTCATCTAAGCATGGAAAATAGATTATCACATTTCACTGTATATTCATGCTGATCACTTACGGGTCTTGTTCAGGAGTTAACGATGTTCCATGGTTCAGCTAAGAGACTTGTTCTTTAGGAAAAGTTGTTCCATAGTTATCATCCATCAGCCAATGCTATCCCACAGGCTGGTGATTATAGTATTATACCACTTCTAGTATTACCTATGTTGTTCTTTCATACTTTCGTGTGCCATCTAGTTAACCTCGAGTACAAATGATACATATTCTGTAGCTTTCATCTGTGTTACGTCGTTAGTTTTTGAGACCTCTTGCTGCTAGTTAACCCTAGTCCTACTATTTATGTCGTCTCCTACAGGCACTCATTACATAAATCTAACTACTAGTTGTCTCCCATGCATGTCAGATATAGTTGCACACACTGATATATCCACAAGAACCTCACGGAGCAATGTAACGGCCAACAAACTTGACGTCAATGATACCCAATATGATGGAACATGTAAAGGGAGTTCTTCAAAGGACTTGCAGAAAGATGATGAATCCTATTCACCCCACAAGGTCCTTGCTCTAACTTGGCACGTAATATGGGTACGGTATGCATATAATGTACTGGAGTGCATCTACTCTATTGATCATGCATCTAAATATGTTATGCCTTCCTGTTTTTTAGTACCTATTCCATTCATGATAACATGTTTTCAAATTCAAGTATTGTCATTCTACTCTATCGCAATGCCATCTGCTTAGTTTGGACATCATGCTTATGAATATCTTATGCATTGTTATTCATCAGTATGTACTTCATCTGTCTACCATACCATGTTTTTTAAATTCAAGTGTTGTTCTAGTGGTCTGTTGCAATGCCCTTAGTTTCCCAATCTGTCGGCGTTCTGGGAACGGGGGTCCCCAGACTTGCCTGCCTGCGGCGTGGCTCAAAGGGGGGCCTAGCACGGCCCATCTTCACCAACACAGACCCAACACCCTCGCGAGGGGCCAAGACTCACAGGGCGGACGACGCGGAGCTTCCTCAGGCACGGCCTCATCAGGCTGCTCCCGAGGAGGCAGAGAGAGCAAGGCAGGGTACCTCACGAGGTGCCCGTGACGCAAGCCATGACGACCAAAGGCGCCAGGCGGGTGCCAGCCCGCGCAGCGTCCTCCTCTCCTCTTTGGTGCAAAGGGAGCAAGCGCAGCCGCGGAGTACCGAGGCATCAGGCAAAGGTTGCCATTTCGGTGCAACAAGACCAAGACCAGGAGGACTGCAAGACGGAGGTCATTGTGGAGCCCAAGACGGCGTCACCACCAGAGCTTTGTGCAGGCGAAGACTACTTTTGTCAGGATAGCTGGTACTAGTTGTCCCCCTTCAAATTAGCCCGCCATTGTTGGCTCCCTTCCCGCTCGATATTTGTGAAGAGGACCAGGGCCTCTATAAATAGGACCAACCACCCACAGAACGAGAGAAGGACAAGGGAAGAGAAAAAAGACGAGAGAAGGAAAAGAGAAGGAAAGAGAGAGAGAGAAGGGTGACTGAACTCCTCCCAGCAGTTCATCGCCCCAGCCAAGAGAAGACCCTCGCGAGGCTGTTCTTCCTTGTATTGTTCATCATCATCAGCCCAAGAGGCAATCCACCACACCACACACTGGAGTAGGGTATTACACCACAACGGTGGCCCGAACTAGTATAAACCCTGTGTCATTCGTGTTGTTCTTTCCATTGCTTAGATCTTAGCGAGGCGGAGGGGTGCAGGTAGGTAGGAGGCGAAATCTCCGCGCGCACCCCAGTGTTCAAACCTTAAGGGTCTGCCGGAACCCAAAATCCGACATTTGGCGCGCCAGGTAGGGGTGCGCCGGAATTCGTCTTCCACCGCCCCGTTCTCCTCCGACCATCGCGCCCATGTCTGACGCTCGTCGGGCCCGCGTCGAGCGCCGGGCCGCTCTCGCTTCCCGCGTCACCCAGACGGCTCCTGTCGGTGGGCGTCCTTGCCGTTCCCCGTCACCTGCCGTCAACGCCTCCACCGGCCCGGCGGGGGACGAGCAGCAAGCATCGTCTCAGCATTCGTCCGTGCGGCAAGACGGCCGCACCGCTACTCCCTCGCTCACCCCAGCTGGTTCTTCATCCCGCGCGCTCCGCGCACCCATGGAGGCTCGAGCTGCGCTCATCGCGGCAAACGAGCTCCTACGCTACCGTCCCGTCGACGACGTCTACGAAGAATGGCTCGACCGCGTCGCCGAGCTCGTCCGCGCTGCAGGGGGCTCTCTTGCGCCGTCCGCTCCGCTGCACCGCACCCCGCCCCGCGCGGGCGACGAAGCTCCGGCGGCGCCCTGCCGCCTCCTCCACAAGAAGGCGCAATGGCTCCAAGGCGCGTGGCCCCTGGGCGGAACCCGCTCCGTCAGGTGCCAGCGCGGCAAGAGCAGAGCTGCCAAGAAGTCCCTCGCCCGCAAGAAGCTGCCCGGGAGCACCCTGCTCCAGCGCGTCGCGACCATGCTCCTGCTCCCGCACGTCAAGACCCAGCTGCAGCGCGTGGGACATGCAAGACCAAGCTCTCCGTCACCCAAAGCCTCCCGTGGCCATAGCAGGCTGCCGTGCCTTCACCACCGAGCTACACAGCGTCGCGAGGCCCGGCAAGTTCAAGCCGGGCCTGCCTCCTCGTTACGATGGCACGGCTGACCCTGCGGAGTTCCTCCAGCTCTACGAGCTGGGCATCGAAGCTCCCAATGGAGATGAGAAGGTCATGGCGAACTGGTTTCCCATGGCGCTCCAGGACGGGTCCCGCACCTGGCTCCTGAACCTGGCTCCAGGCACAATCTCCTCCTAGGACAAGATGCGCACCCGCTTCATCGCCAACTTCCAAGGTACTCGCGACCGTCCACCCGCCGTGAGCGACATGCGCCGCATCAAGCAACAATCCAGGGAGACCCTGCAGAAGTACATCCAGCGCTTCAACAACGCACGCCTCAAGATTCCCAAGGTGACTGAGGAGGCCATCATCTCAGCCTTCTCCGACGGCGTGTGCGACGTCAAGATGAAGGAGGAGCTGGCGATGCATGAAGACCTGTGCACTTCCTTGGAGCTGTTCAACTTGGCGACCAAGTGCGCTAGGGCTGAGGAAGGGCGTCTCTCCCTCCTCGAGCTGCCTGCCGCAGACCTAGAAGGGAAGAAGCCCAAGGCCAAGGACGTGAAGCGCAAGGGGGCTGCCGTGCTCGCGGCAGAACCAAACACCAAGCGGGGAAGAGATCAGCCCGAACCTTCCAAGGGCAGCCGGTACTGTGTGTACCATGACCTCCACACCCACAACACCAACGAATGTCAAGAGCTCCGAGCCATGTGAGAAGGAAGGATCGGCCGTCGCCCCGACCGCGGTGACCGGGGCTACGGTCGAGGAGGAGGAAGGAACGTAGGACGCTGGGAAGACCGTGGCCCGCGCCAAGGGTGGCGCGATCAACCTCGCGAGGATCGCTGGCAAGACCCGCCTCGCGAGGGAGACTGGAGGGATCAGCCTTGCGAGGATCGCCCGCATGGCAACGCAGGCCTCCCTCCGCTGCCGCCGCAGCCAAGGAGAAACGAGGACCGCCACCAAGACGACGGGGCTGGGGGCTTCCCGGAGCCGCGCGCGATCGCCTACATCCTAGGCGGGGCTCAGGCCCCAGCCTCTCAACGCATCTTCAAGCAGTTCACCCGCAAAGTGAATGCACTCCTCCCCAGGCTTGAAGCCACGCGCCCTCTCAGGTGGTCGGCGTGCGCCATCACGTTTAGCTCAGCAGATCAGCTCAAGTGTGCGGCTACAGCCGGAGTCCTCCCGATGCTTTGTTCTCCAATCATCTGCAACGTGGTGGTCACCAGGACCCTCATCGATGGAGGGGCAGGGCTCAACGTCCTGTCCGTGGAAACATTCAACAATCTCCAAGTGCCCTACAGCCAGCTTCAGCCAACCAAGCCCTTCTCCGGAATCACCGACGGCTCCACGGTCCCGATTGGGCAGGTTCGCCTCCCTGTCACCTTCGGGGCACGCGATAACTACCGCACTGAGCTCATCGACTTCGACGTCGCTCACATTCACCTGCCGTACAACGCCATCCTTGGGTACCCGGCACTAGCCAAGTTCAAGGCCATAACTCACCACGGCTACAACGTCCTCAAGATGCCAGGAAGTGGCGGAGTCATCACGGTGCCCTATGAAGAGACGGACGCGGTGTGTTCCCTGGAACGAGCCTTTCAGGCCGCGTCGCTGGAAGACCCGGATCACGGAAGTAGGAGGCTTCCCGACACCGCCCCCAAGAAGAAGAAGACATTGTCCGGCCCGGCCCCTCAGGAGGCAGGCCCCTCTGGGCCCGTGCCTGCCCAGGGGGGAACCTCCTTCCGTTGCATAGGAAAGCGCGCCCGGCGCCCTCCTCAAGCAGGGCTCGGGGGCTCTCCCTGGAGGGCCACCGACCTGGCTAGGGACACGAGGGAGGTGCTTGGGCGCCGCATGGAGGCGTGCTTTGAAGCACGTTTCCCTCAAGAAGGAGTAAGGCAAGGAGAGCCAGACCCTCAGGAGTTCGTCAGCATGGCCATTCAGGAGCTACAGGAGTCAAGGGTCATGAAAGGCGGCCGCCGTCTACCAGAAGTGGCTCCCCATCCAAGCGAGGATGGTGGGCTGTGCGTCTGCATCGACATACCAGGGCTCAACCGAGTCGCCTCTCTGGAGCGCCTCTGGCCCTCGCGAGTGGGGCGATGCGGAGGTCCACCCCACAGCTGCGTTCGCATGCCTTACGGCTTGCCGAACGCGGCTTTCACGTACCAGCGCCTCATGAGGGGCATCATGGAGGCACAAGAGGCCAGGCGTTCCGCAGCCCTGGCGGAGATGGAGATGGCCCGCAGGGAGCCACCAGCGCCTCCGGAGCCTCCTGAGGCCCCTGGGCCTAGGGGCTCGTGAGGATCGGCTTCCGCAGCCCACCGAGTCTACTACACCAACACCCCTTCGTCCTCAACGTCATCAGGTGACATCTTTCAAGTTTTACTTCCAGCTGGGAGCGCCCCCCAGGGCTGCATTATTCCCAGGCCGCATGGGTCCGTCCCTGCGGCATGTATCCCTTTTATTTCATGTTGTTAGCTTACCTTGTTGGGGGCGCCCCTCGGGCTGCACGATCCACAAGTAGCTCGGGCCAGACCCAGTGATGTCCGCCTTCCTAGCATCTATTTGAATGAACCCACTCCTTCACGGCTAATGTGTTCGACCTAGCTGCCGGCTCAACTGAAGCCAACTGACGGAACTTCTCTCAAACGGCACGACGCTTGCGCATGGGTCCGTCCCTGCAACACCGAAAAACCTGAATGGCTAAGCTCTGGCCGCGGCAGCCCTGCATGGCGCCACCTCGTCAAGCCTTCAGTGCCTCGTACCCCTCGGAAGCAACCAACAGCTGACTGTTAATTGTCGTGGCAACCCCTCGTTTTTTCTATGATGGGTCTACAGGATCTGTGTTAGGCGAGGCCCTTGCGGTGTCTCCTTCGCTCTCATCCGCGCGAACCGCTTGCACGATAAAGGGGGGGTGCCTGAGCATCGCGACTCAGGGCTCCTACTAGCTCTCCAGCCCTCACCCTCTGGCCTTGTCCACGGCATCGCGACCTGGCATACCAGCGACGACTGAGACTCGCTCGAGGGCCGGGACCCGAGGACGTAGAGCAGAAAGGGGAGCAAAGGTGAGAGGGGTGGGACACGCGAGGACCTCGCCGAGCAACCTCGCGCCTGCCGATGCACGGACCCGGCGACACGCCAGAGAGCGACCCCTGATTCTCGAGATAAGTCACCACCCGGAAGCACCAGCTACCGTGGCACCACCCCCGCACCTAATGCAATCCCGTGTTAACGACGCCGCTCTCCTTTCTCACCGAACGACGGCTTCTTGAGCGCCAAAGGGGACCTCCTGAGCATCGCGACTCAGGGGCTCTTACTGGACTCTGGGTCGCTCACCTCCTAGCCTTGACCACGGCATCGCGACCTGGCATACCAGCGACGGCTGAAGCCGCCTTGGGACTGGGACCTGTCGGTGCAGAGCACCAAGCCCTCGTGAGGTTCGAAAGGGAGGACAGAGCTAAGACGGAATGAGCAACTCGCACAGTTCTACGACAAGGGTTGTATTAACAAAACAGGATCATAGGCACCTTACAAGCCCCCACGGGACGTGTCTTTGATTCCTCACAGGGAACAGATCCTAAAGGGACACTAACTACGCGCGCCCCTGCAGAAGACGCCATCATCAACAGTGGGCCGTCAAGTACCGGCGCCAACCCCATCCAGATCAGAGTCGGCGGCGGCCTGACGAGCCGCCCTGCTCCAGGAGCGGCGCCGGCTCGGGGGCTCGTAGCTGTCGTCGCTCCTCTCCGGAGTCGCAAAGAGCTTGCCGGACTCGCTAGAACCTCCGACGCCTCCACCGCCTGAGGAGCCGCCAAGGGAGCGGTCGGCGGGACCAGTCCTCGCCGCAGCAGGGTCCCGGCCACCTCTCCGGGGACAGCACTCCAGCCGGCGCCCGTTCGCATCGAAGACCTTGAAGAACATCACCGAAGCACCGTCGTACTCCAAGTGGGTCGCGAAGGCGCCTCTTGTCCTGCAAACCCGGGCGATTTCGCCCCAGCCTCGAGTCATGAAGACCTCGCCCAGGGCAACAACCGCGACCTCTGCCTCGGTCGCGAGGGTGCTGCAGCCGGCGTGCTGCAGCCAAAGCTCCAGGGGCTCCACCTGCCGGACGATGGAGGCGAAGAAGGGAGGAAGGCGAATCCAAGACTAAGGAGGCATGGAGACGTGGAGCACGAGCTCTCGGGAGGAGCCCTCGGTGTGGACCCCAGGGGGGACGACCCACACCTTCGTGACCCGTCGGCGCCGACGGCGGCGCCGCCCATGGCGATCAGCATCAGCTCCTTCAGGGCCCTTGATGTGGGCATACAAGGGAAGCGGGAACCCCGGCGGTGCCCGCTCGCACCAAGGCCTCGGCACCACCTGATGGGCCCCCTCGTCCAGGCCACGGGGGACGAGCCATTTCGTCGGGGGGTGCGGGTCAGGTTCCTCCCAGGGAGCCTTTCCCTTCTATGCCGTCGAGAACCGGCGGATCGGAGCCATCGCAGCAAGACGAAGCAAGGACCGGGAAAGAAGGAGAAGCAAGGGGGGATGAACTGGAAGGGCGCACACCGTTCCGTACTTATGGCCAGCGAAGGCCAACCATCGACCTCCACGATCGTAGGTAATCATGACCCGCTTTGCATGTAGGGACTTGTCCAATCCGTGTAGTTGCCGAGGCGCCATGGGGAAGTGGGGACGCCCACGTCCAATCAACCGCCAAGCGGCGCCCAAGGCCGCAGGCTATTAGGGCCCGCGGCGCTTCGCTCTTGCCCTTTCGCCTCCCTGCACGGCCAAGTCCGGGCGCGCATTGGGCCCGGGGGCTTCTGTCGGCGTTCTGGGAACGGGGGTCCCCAGACTTGCCTGCCTGCGGCCTACGGCGTGGCTCAAAGGGGGGCCCAGCACGGCCCATCATCACCAACACAGACCCAAGACCCTCGCGAGGGGCCAAGCCTCACAGGGCAGATGACGCGGAGTTTCCTCAGGCACGGCCTCATCAGGCTGGCTCACGAGGAGGCGGAGAGAGCAAGGCGGGGTACCTCACGAGGTGCCCGTGACGCAAGCCATGACGACCAAAGGCGCCAGGCGGGTGCCAGCCCGCGCAGCGTCCTCCTCTCCTCTTTGGTGCAAAGGGAGCAAGCGCGGCCATGGAGTACCGAGGCATCAGGCAAAGGTTGCCATTTCGGTGCAACAAGACCAAGACCAGGAGGACTGCAAGACGGAGGTCATTGTGGAGCCAAAGACGGCGTCACCACCGGAGCTTTGTGCAGGCGAAGACTACTTTTGTCAGGATAGCTGGTACTAGTTGTCCCCCTTCAAATTAGCCCGCCATTGTAGGCTCCCTTCCCGCTCGATATTTGGGAAGAGGACCAGGGCCTCTATAAATAGGACCAACCACCCACAGAACGAGAGAAGGACGAGGGAAGAGAAAAAAGATGAGAGAAGGAAAAGAGAAGGAAAGAGAGAGAGAGAAGGGTGACTGAACTCCTCCCAGCAGTTCATCGCCCCAGCCAAGAGCAGACCCTCGCGAGGCTGTTCTTCCTTGTATTGTTCATCATCATCAGCCCAAGAGGCAATCCACCACACCACACACTGGAGTAGGGTATTACACCACAACGGTGGCCCAAACCAGTATAAACCATGTGTCATTCATGTTGTTCTTTCCATTTCTTAGATCTTAGCGAGGCGGAGGGGTGCAGGTAGGTAGGAGGCGAAATCTCCGCGTGCACCCCAGTGTTCGAACCTCAAGGGTCTAGCGGAACCCGAAATCCGACACAATCATACAAGCATATGTTCCCTTAGTGTTTTTCTGTATGTATTCCACTAGCATACAGTTTTACATTCAACTAGTGTTTTTTACTCTGTTGTCCTGTCGTATCCCTAGATTTTACATCATACTCCCTCAGTACGGATTACATGTCACATAAATGGATAAAAATGGATGTATCTAGGATTGAAATACGCCTAGACCCATCCATTTATTTTCGGATGGTGGGAATACATGTCAATATGTCATGCCTTTCTATTATTTAGTACCTATTCCATCTCTCTGTTGTAGCATGTTTTATAATTGAAGCAACATTCTTCTATATAAGGCATGCAAGGGGAAGACGGCTATGTTAGAATCTGAAGGGTTACAAACAAGGTATTTGCAAAAGATCCAAAGCCAGGAGATAGTAATCAAACTCTAGTTTTCATAGATATTGCTCCATCACAGAGAAACCCAACTCCTACTGATAATAAGTAGATTCCAGTGGCCAAAGAACTAGTCCGCTCCTGTCCAGCAAAAATCTGTCAACTCCATTCTAAGAAGCGTGTGCGTATCCTCGCATCATGAAATTTTATAGCATTCTGATCATATTTTCTACAGTTTTCTTAACCATCTCTCTTTTGGAAAATAAGCTTAAAGGGTAGAAGACTTTCTTCACTGGGATTGAATTCGAGGAAAGTATCTTGCAGGAATTCTCTATGCTCCAATGCTGATGTAAGTACCTACTGTATATCACTATATTTTTACATCAGCATGTATTTTTTTAATCGGCGTGAATCCAACCTTTATCTGATCTAAATTTAGTTTTAGCAAATTGTATAATTAAAGGCGACAATGTTGACTTTTTGGAAGGAAAACTGTCTGGTAATTTTGCATACTGAGCTGCATGAGTGTACTATCTCATATCATGCACATTACTAAATTGTAGTGTTGCTCTGGTTACCCATTCATTCGTTGTGTCAATGTTGATTTCGTATTACCTTACCTAGATGATGATAGTTGTGCCATATTGTGTTAATTTTGTGTAGGCTGGTGTGGTCTGGTTGCCCAAACATTCGTTGTGTCAATGTTGCTTTCCTATTATCTGACTTGGCCAATGATAGCAATGCTAGTGTGTTAATTTCATGCAGGCTGTTCAAAATAAGAAGACAAACTCTGAAAACAGCAAGGCAACCCCATTGTTTCTTTCCACTAAATCTAGGCCAGGTAATATGGCAATAACTCTTGATTAGTCTATTTGGTTCACCTCCTAATTTATGTTCTGATGTAGTGGTCGAGACACTCTCCACTATCAATAATACAAGCCTGCCAAAATCGGCATCTGAATCTATTCAGTTTCCTTTGTCCTGAATGCAATGGAAAAAATGTATGTTTGTGAACCAATTACTGGCTGAAGCAACGGTAGAAATCATGGAGGAATCAGAGGTGCACATTCTTGCGCAACAACAACTAATCAATGTTTTCAGAGACAGTGTAGCAAAGAAGGAAGAACTTGCTCACATGCTTATGGGCGTCATCCGTGCTGAGGTTGCAGATTGTGACGTTATAGATCGTAAGGTTCTGTTCATTTATTTGCAATGGCATCAATTTTTGATCGCCTAGTGGATGTAATTTCCTGTAATATATGCTGGATGTGCAACGTTTTTCCATGTATGTCGTACCTTTGCTTAGCGTGCCTCGCATTCTAGCTAACTGGTCGCTAGGAAGCTAAAAATCAGTTAAATTATTAGTTAGCATGAATAGTCATGGGTCCTATATGAAGGAAGTAGCCCACTGCCCTTAATGGGCTTCGCTAATGGGCTCGCAGGGGCCAAAATTCTCATAGGCCTTTGATTGATCGGTTTTGGTCTTGTGCATAATTGCTTGTCGTAATGGGCTCAAATTATCTAATTGAGCCTATAGACATGTTCGAACTTTAGTGGGCCCATTAAATTAATGGGCCATTACCAGGTCGAAAGTTAATGGTCGGCCATGTTACCTCCCGAGTCTTTAACAGGCCGACATCGAAGCGGGCAACACGTGGGCCCATTTGATTTCACGGGCTGTTAACAGACCGATACTAAGGTTGGGCTACATATGGCCCAACTATATTGTGGGCCTTTAGCAGGCCGAAAGAGACAACGGGCTCGTACTAGACCATGAAAAGCATGGGCCGCTAAGAGGCCGAAAGTCGGGTCGTACTATATATGGCCCAACTGTGTTGTGGGCCTTTAGCAGTCCCAAAGAGAAACCGGGCTGGTATTTGACCATGAAGAGCATGGGCCGTTAAAAGGCCAAAACTCAGGTCCGACTGCAAATGGCCCAACTCATTTATGGGTTGTTAACAGGCCGAAAGACACACCGGGTCGGAAATTGGCCCAAAACCTAAATGGGTCACTAAAAGGCCGAAATACGTACATCCTGAAAATTGGCCCATCCATTGAATGGGTCGTTAACTGGCCGAAACCACATCAGGCCAATATTGAGCCCAAATATATAGCGGGTTGTTAACGGGCTTGAACTGACGATAGGCTGCAATGGTGTTAAATTATTAATGGGCGGTTAACGGGCCGAATTGGCACATCTCGTATGGGCCTATGGCTTAAATGGACCTGACACAAGTAGGCCTTATATGTGCCGGCCTGCTAATTGATGTCGCTTGAAGCTACGTCGGTGTTTCCCCAAAGAGGAAGGGATGATGCACCACAGCGGCGGTATGTATTTCCCTCAAATATGAAACCAAGGTTATCGGACCAGTAGGAGAACCCAGAAACAAAACGTAAACAGCCCCTGCACACAAATAACAACACCTTGCAACCCACGTGTTACAGGGGTTGTCAATCCCTTTCGGGTAACGGCGCCGCAAATGGTGCGTGGATGGGAGAAAGTTGTGATAGATTGAAATAATAGATCGCAAATAAAATAAAGTGCAGCAAAGTATTTTTGTATTTTTGGTTTAATAGATCTGAAAATAAAAGCAAGAGAAAAATAGATCACAAAGGCAAATATATGAGAAAGAAGACCCGGGGGCCGTAGGTTTCACTAGTGGATTCTCTCAAGAAAAATAGCAAATGGTGGGTAAACAAATTACTGTTGGGAAATTGATAGAACCTCAAATAATTATGATGATTTCCAGGCAATAATCATAACATAGGCATCAGGTCCAATATTAGTAGACCGACTCCTGCCTGCATCTAGTACTATTACTCCACACATCGACCGCTATCCAGCATGCATCTATTGTATTAAGTTCATGGAAAAATGGAGTAATGCAATAAGAATGATGACATGATGTAGACAAGATCCATTTATCTATGGCGGTATATAAAGATCCCATCTTTTTATCCTTAGTAGCAACCATACATACGTGTCAGTTCCCTTTCTGTCACTAGGATCAGGCACCGTAAGATTGAACCAACTACCGGGCACCACTTCCCATTGCAAGATAAATAGATCAAGTTGGCCAAACAAAACCCAAATATCGGAGAAGAAATATGAGGCTATAAGAGATCATGCATAAAATAGATCAAATAAACTCAAATACTTTCATGGATATAAAAAGATAGATCTGATCATAAACTTAAAGTTCAGACATCCCAACAAACACATCGCAAAAGAGTTACATCATATGGATCTCCAAGAGACCATTGTATTGAGAATCAAGATAGAGAGATGAAGCCATCTAGCTACTAAATACGGACCCGAAGGTCTGCAATGAACTACTCACGCATCATCGGAGAGGCACCAATGGAAGCGGTGAACCCCTCCGTGATGTTGTCTAGATTGGATCTGGTGGTTCTGGACTCTGTGGCGGCTGGATGAATATTTCATCGACTCCCCTAGGGTTCTCGGATTTTGGGGGTATTAATAGAGCAAAGAGGCGGTCCGGGGGGCACCCGAGGTGGGCACAACCCACCAGGGCGCGCTTGGGCCTCCTGGCGCCCCCTGGTGGGTTGTCCCATCTATCGGTGTCAAAACCGGTGGATCTCAGGTAGGGGGTCCCGAACTATGCGTCTAAGGTTGATGGTAACAGGAGATAGGGGACACGATGTTTACCCAGGTTCGGGCCCTCTCTACGGAGGTAATACCCTACTTCTTGCTTGATTGATCTTGATGAATATGAGTATTACAAGAGTTGATCTACCACGAGATCGTAGTGGCTAAACCCTAGAAGTCTAGCCTATATGACTACAGTATTGAGTATCCCCTTTCCAGACTACACCCTCCAGTTTATATAGACACCGGGGGATCTAGGGATACATAGAGTCGGTTACATAAGATGGAATCTTCATAGTTGTTTGCCAAGCTTGCCTTCCACGCCTAGGAGAGTCTTATCTGGACACGGGTACAATCTTCGGTCTTCATATCTTCACAACCCATCAGTCCGGCCCATAGATAACAGGCCGGACGCCCAAGGACCCCCTAGTCCAGGACTCCCTCAGTAGCCCCTGAACCAGTCTTCAATAGCGAGGTGTTCGGCACATAGATTGTCTTCAGTATTGCAAGGCAGGTTCCTTTAATGATTTCCAAGTAGTGTATTTGGTCGTAGATCCAATGTCTCCCCTCGGCTTCTGCGCGCTTAATGTCCTCGTTTTCCACGTGTCGAGCGAATGTGGACAGTCGGGGTATTTTTTGCAAATAACACCCCTGCCCTGCAAGGAAGAGCATCTATTTAAAGAGCCTGGATCTCAGATCCTTTCGGCACCAAGCAGAGAAAATCCTCAGAGACCGCCAGGCAAGACCATTCCAATATGGCCAACATTCCCAGCTCCACTCCCCGTTCCAACCTAGAGAGAGGCGAGTGGGAGAGGTGCTCTATGTCCCATAGCCGATTGGCGAAGTTGCAAATGCAGGGATTTCTCCCTCTGGTAGATTTGGTCCCTGTTCGAGCAGGGTTAACTTCCTTCAACGACAAAACCCAGGTGGAGGATTCTCCCAATCCGTCTACGGGAGAACGAGTGTGCTTCGGCCCTTATCTGCTGAGGGGAGTGGGGTTTCCAATTCACCCATTCCTCCAAGGGTTGCTGGAGTACTATGGCCTCCAGCTGCACAATCTCACCCCCGGCTCCATCCTCCACATTGTGGGTTATGTCGCTTTGTGCGAACTATTCCTGGGTTGCGAGGCCCATTTCGATTTATGGAGAAGACTATTCTGCCTCGTACCTCGCAATCAAGGTGGATCAATTTTTGAAGTGGGGGAGCTGAAGTGTGGCGCATTGATACGTCTCCAACGTATCTATAATTTTTGATTGCTCCATGCTATATTATCTACTGTTTTGGACTATATTGGGCTTTATTTTCCACTTTTATATTATTTTTGGGACTAACCTATTAACCAGAAGGCCAGCCCAGAATTGTTGTTTTTTGCCTATTTCAGAGTTTCGGATAAACGGAATATCAAATAGAGTCGAAGCGGAATAAAATCTTCGGGAACGTGATTTTCTCACCGAACGTGATCCAGGAGACTTGGACCCTGCTCCAAGGAACAAAAGAGGTGGTCATGAGGGTGGGGGCGCCCCCCCCCTAGGGCGCTCCCCCTGCCTCGTGGGCCCCTTGTTGCTCCTCCGGCGTACTTCTTCCTCCTATATATACACACGTACCCCCAAACAATCAGAACAGGGGCCAAAAACCTAATTCCACCGTCGCAACTTTCTGTATCCACGAGATCCCATCTTGGGGCCTGTTCCGGAGCTCCGCCGGAAGAGGGCCGTCATCACGGAGGGCTTCTACATCATCATAGCCTCTCCGATGAAGTGTGAGTAGTTTACCTCGGACCTTCGGGTCCATAGTTAGTAGCTAGATGGCTTCTTCTCTCTCTTTGAATCTCAATACAAAGTTCTCCCCCTCTCTTGTGGAGATCTATTCGATGTAATCTTCTTTTTGCGGTGTGTTTGTTGAGACCGATGAATTGTGGGTTTATGATCAAGTCTATCTATGAATAATATTTGAATCTTCTCTGAATTCTTTTATGTATGATTGTTTATCTTTGCAAGTCTATTCGAATTATCCATTTGGTTTGGCCAACTAGATTGGTAGTTCTTGCCATGGGAGAAGTGCTTAGCCAGTGTCCTTACCTAGTGACAGAAGGGGCAGTAAGGCACGTATTGTATCGTTGCCATCGAGGATAACAAGATGGGGTTTATTTCATATTGCATGTTTATCTCTCTACAGCATGTCATCTTGCTTAAAGCGTTACTCTGTTTTTAACTTAATACTCTAGATGCATGCTGGATAGCGATCGATGAGTGGAGTAATAGTAGTAGATGCAGAATCGTTTCGATCTACTTTTCATGGATGTGATGCCTATATACATGATCATGCCTAGATATTCTCATAACTATGCTCAATTCTGTCAATTGCTCAACAGTAATTTGTTCACCCACCGTAGAATACTTATGCTCTTGAGAGAAGCCACTAGTGAAACCTATGGCCCACGGGTCTATTCTCATCATATCAATCTCCATTACTTTAATCTTGCTTTGCTTTTTTACTTTGCATCTTTGTACCAAAAATACTATATCTATCAGATCTCACTCTCGTAAGTGACCGTGAAGGGATTGACAACCCCTAATCGCGTTGGTTGGGAGTAGCTATCGTTTTGTGCAGGTACGAGGGACTTGCGCGTGGCCTCCTACTTGATTGATACCTTGGTTCTCAAAAACTGAGGGAAATACTTACGCTACTCTGCTGCATCATCCCTTCTTCTTCGGGGAAAACCAACGCAAGCTCAAGACGTAGCACGCATCGCCGGGACCGGATACCTGTCCGGCACGCCGAAGAAAGCTCCCTAAGAGTGGTCTTACGAATGGTCATACATTGACAACGTCGCTCTACCTGACCCCGTCCGCATTGGCCTCCCCGAGTTTTCAAATGCTCCGCTGAAGAAATGCCATAGCTGGCATCCTCGGAGCCTCGAGGAAGAGGATAGCACGAAGATCAACTTGCTACTAGGCAAGATCAAGACGCTTGCCCAGTCCAGATTGTCAATAGTCAAGGTGATGGCGATTTCTATAACGCGGGGGGTCCAGCCACTCCAATACCGAGGACTGCCCATGTGGCATTATAAAGGAGAAGACAACGCCTCATGTTATGGCTGAAAGGGCCCGAAGACCCCCGCCGCTCTAGCCAAGATTCTAGCCGAGCTGTATAAAGGGGAAAAGCAGGAATTCAGCCGTCTCCAATATCGGGACGGACTTTACTCTTGTACCTGGATCATTTGTTGACAGGCAGCATCTTATCTTCTCATAACAGGAATGGCGAAAGGCTGTCGAGCGGATCCATGACCCTGCCCCCCAACCGGAGAATCGTAATAGGGATCTTGACCCCGGATATGAAGAAGATCTGGACATATTTGTGGAGCTTGAGGAGGGAATATTCTATCAGATGAGCTATGACGGTACATATGTACCCATTATCGCCGATTACCCCGGCCTCCTGCCAGCTTCACACATAAGTAATCTAAAGACACCTTATCCAGAAGAGATATCTTCTTCCTTCTTACCCACCGCACTGTTCTGTGCTCAAAAGGGGAAGCGTTTAGTGCACCATACCGCTGCGGTGGTATCTCCAAAGAGAGCGTCCCCCACACCAGGAGAGCATTCCAAGAGGAAAAAAACAAGGACGCCGGGCCTTCATCGAAGAGGTATGAATTTGCCAATATGCACCTGGGCAGTCACATCCAACCGTGACCTTCCCGTTTTCCATGTGTGAGGAAAAAGGTGCGCTGGACTATATCCGGAGGTTCGAGCGGCCGTACTTCCCGCAGCCAGGACTCAAACCCTGCCGTGAAGACGGTGGCTGATGCGGGGGCGATGCCGGACTGTCCTCCAGCCAAGGACTCAGATGATGTATCCGTCACTAACTCGGAAGTGGAGAGTGCCATGAATCATCATCGCCGCCGGACCATTTTACAAGACCCTGGATTTTCAGAAGAGTTGTTTAATGCCTTCAACTCGGCTAATGCATACATCCGAGCTGCTCGAGATGGGCTTAACAGGGCCACAAAGCAGCATTTGAAAGATGTGCAGGTAAATTTGTTTTGTCTGACAATGATAAGCATATGCCAGTAGCCCCCAAGACTTAAAGGATTTGAAACAACTGATTTAAGGATCAATGTACAACCAGGTGCTTACGGAGAAGAACACCCTGTTAACTCAGGAACTAGAAAAGTGTCAGTGACGGCTGCTTGCTGCCAATGCCGAACTAGAGAAATACAAGGCATCTCCCGGTAATATTTACTTCTATCGAGAATTCAGAATGATACACTGATAGTGTGAATCTGGGTGCTTATCTTTGTATTGGGTCGTTAGACCAATTACGAGAGCAGCTGGATGCCGCTCGAGGCGAAGAACACGGAGCCAAAAAGCTACTAGCAGCGAGCGAGTGTGTATTAACAAATGTCGTTCAAGATAAAAAGAAACTCCAAGATTAGAACACCAAGCTGGGTGAATAACTGAAAAATGTGCGAGCCCAGCTAGCTGACTCTGTGAAGGAGAACAAGAAGCTGCGAGGCGGCATATTCAGTAGGTGGCCGCTTTTATCTTATAACAGTTTGGAGGTAACAGTAGCTGATATAGCTGTAACAGCAGGTGTATTGACGAACCGCCCCGAAGAGGAGGTGTCTGGATCATCAAGTGATCTTCTACAAGGGCTATAGCAGTTGCACGAGCAAGCTCGGCTGGTGATGCAGAGTGTGGCCAAGGCCTTATGGCCATCCGACTCCCCTCCAGTAAGCATGGAGAAGCTGGTAGAGCTATTCAAGGGAGCGCGGTAGCGTATCCGACTGTGTCAGATATCGGCTTGCCGAGAGGGTGCTCGAGAGGCCTGGGCCATGGTGAAAATGCGGTATACCAAGCTAGATCCGAATCACATGGCCTGGGTTGGACCGGTAGGGTCGAATGGGGAAGAAATTCCCGTTATTTTATTATATGACCAAGTGGAACTGGCCGCTAGATATTCCCAACAGGATTGTAAGTTAGACCGCCTATTGGGCAGTATAGAAGAGGAAGTCTTTGAGTCTTGGGTGATTATGTACTTCCTTCTAGCTGGATAATAAAGACAATTGCCATCCCCGACCTTTTCGCTTCAACCTCTGGACCTGAAGGTGCAGAGTGTTTTCGAATACCCTACCGATAGAATATACTGGGGTATGCATGGGAACCAGGCGTAGGGGTCATACTTGCTCGAATAGACAATGTGTATCCGGCTAGTTATGTTATATTACATCATGTAAGAAATATCTTCCTGAGAAAATAGTTCCGTTAAGTGTTCCTTTCCCTGGGTGTGCAAGCGTTTAATGTGCATGTCTGAACTGTGATTGAAAAACATCAAAGAGTAAGTAACATCTGGGGTTCACAATGGAGTGAATGTCGAAACATTTTTAATTCGCCGACCGAATATTCCCTTAAGAACGCTAGCTTTCGGCTTCACCCAGTCTGAGGTACACATCCGGATGACCCGGCAGTAACAATCGCGGAGGTGCTCCCTTTATGCCCTAACCGAACTAACGGGAACGTAGGGCGTAAGCACAGGAGCCAGGCAACCCAGCTTGGCCAAAACTTAAGTCATATCGATGCATATAATGGCGAAGAAAAGGTACATATGGAAAGACGCATATGTATTGGGCTTGATGCTCGAAAAATGATAGGAAGCTTCTGTACGAGAAGCCCCCAGGTATAATGAACGTACATATGTAGAGATGTACGCATCAGGTAGGGATGGTCTAGCCGTACTGATGTCGTAAGGCTAGAGAAAAAAAGAAAAAGGTAAAAAATTAAAAGAGAGGAAAAAATAATTGTAATAACAGCAGGGACGAAACAAACACAGAGTTCAGTGCTAGGCATAAAATCGTCGTAGTTTGGTCGCGTTCCAGGTGTTCGGCTCCAAGTGATTGTCTGACGCATCACATAGGCGGTACGCTCCTTCTATGAGAACTTCATCAATGATGAAGGGACCCTCCCACTTGGGCTTGAGTTTGTCCTTTTTCTTCTCCGGCAAGCGTAGAATGAGTTCACAAACGTTATAAGTCTTGGCCTGCACTTTTCTGCTTTGGTACCTACGAGCCCACTGTTGATAATATGCGGAACGGGCTTTTGCGATGTCGTGCTCCTCGTCCAAGGTATCTAAGTTGTCCTGCCAATCTAGCTCAGCTTCTCTCTCTTCGTACATACGCACTCGAGGTGAGTCATGAATAATATCGCAGGATAACACTGCTTCCGCACCGTACACCATGAAGAAGGGTGTATATCCGGTAGTGCGGTTGGGCGTGGTCTGCAGCCCCCAGAGTACGGAGTCGAGTTCCTGCACCCAGTGCTTGTCTGATTCCTACAAAGCCCGCACTAGTCTGGGTTTGATGCCGCTCATGATAAGACCATTAGCCTGTTCGACTTGACCATTTGTCTGTGGGTGATAGACAGAGGCGTAATCGAGCTTAATGCCTAGATTATCACACCAGATTTTCACTTCATCGTCTGTGAAATTGGAGCCATTATCGGTGATTATGCTATGCGGGACACCGTAACGGTGTACCACACCGGATATGAAATCTATTACTAGCTCCGCTTCAGCCGTTTTGACTGGTTTAGCCTCTATCCACTTAGTGAATTTATCCACCATGACCAGCAGATACTTTCTCTTATGGCTTCCTCCTTTAAGGGGTCCGACCATATCGAGTCCCCAGACCGCAAAAGGCCAAGTGATGGGGATTGTTTGTAAGGCAGCGAGGGGCATGTGGCTCTGGTTGGAAAAGAGTTGGCATACGATGCAATGTTGGACAAGGTCCTGTGCATCTGCTCGGGCCGTCGGCCAATAAAACCCTATACGGAAGGCCTTGCTAACAAGGGCCCGAGCTGCGGCGTGGTGACCGCCGAGTCCGGCGTGAATTTCAGCCAAGAGCTGCTACCCCTGTTCCTCGGATATACATTGTTGAAGGACTCCGGCAGCGCTTTTCTTATAGAGCTCTCCAACATGAACCTTGTAGGCCTTTCAACGCCGGAAAATACAGCGGGCCTCATTCTGGTCCTCAGGAAGCTCCTTGATGTTAAGGTAGGCCAGGAATGGTTCGGTCCATGGGGCAATGACTGCCATGATGAGATGCGCCGATGGTGCTATTTCGGTGGCTGAGCCTCCGACGACGTTTGTGTTTCCGGGATCTGGGGTTATGTTTGGATCCGGACTAGTGTTGCCGTTTTTCCCCTGCCACACCATGGATGGCGTAAAAAGCCTTTCCAGGAAGATATTAGGTGGGACGGGGTCACGCTTAGCGCCGATACGAGCAAGAACATCCGCCGCTTGATTACTTTCTCGAGCCACGTGATGGAACTCGAGCCCCTCGAACCGGACCGACATTTTTATGATTGTGTTACGATACGCTTCCATCTTTGGATCTTTGGCATCGAAGTCTCCATTTATTTGGGATATTGCAAGGTTTGAGTCCCCGCGCACTTCTAGACGTTGTATGCCCATGGTGGCAGCCATCCGAAGACCATGTATTAAGGCCTCGTATTCGGCTGCGTTATTGGAGTCTGTGTCTAGTATTTGGAGGACGTATTGAACGACGTCTCCAGTAGGGGACATTGAAACGACGCCCGCTCCTAACCCTGCCAGCATTTTGGAGCCATCGAAGTACATGACCCAATTGGAATTTGTGTCGTACTCTTTAGGGAGTTCGGCTTCTGTCCATTCGGCGACGAAGTTGGCTAATAACTGGGATTTGATAGCTCGACGTGGTTTATATGTGATGTCGAATGGGATGAGCTCAATGGCCCATTTGGCAATCCGGCCCGTAGCATCACGGTTGTTTATAATGTCATTGAGTGGTACTTCGGAAGCCACCGTGATCGAACACTCCTGGAAGTAGTGACGGAGCTTTCGGGATGCCATGAAGAGCGCGTATGCTATCTTTTGATAATGAGGGTACCAGGGTTTGCATGGTGTAAGGACAGTAGATACGTAGTATACTGGCTTCTGAAGCGGGAATTTATGTCCGTCCTGTTCTCGTTCAACGACGAGTACGGCACTCACCACCTGATGTGTTGCCGATATATATAATAACATTGGTTCGCCGGCGTTTGGTGTGGCTAGGATTGGATTGCTCGCAAGAAGGCTTTTTATTTCCTCCAGTCCGGTTGTTGCCGCTTCCGTCCACTCGAAGTGGTCGGTTCGTCGTAGAAGGCAATAGAGTGGCAATGCCTTTTCTCCCAATCTAGAGATAAAGCGGCTTAGAGCTGCCATGCCACCCGCGAGCTTTTGAACTTGTTTAAGGTCTGTTGGCTTAGCCAATTATGACAAAGCTCAGATTTTGGCTGGGTTTGCTTTAATTCCTTTATTGGAGACGATGAAGCCTAACAGTTTTCCAGCAGGGACGCCGAAAATGCACTTTTCCGGATTGAGCTTAATGTCATACACACGGAGGTTCTCGAATGTGAGATGTAAATCGTCTATTAGTGTTTCGATGTGCCTAGTTTTGATGACGACGTCGTCCACATAAGCTTCAACTGTCTTGCTGATTTGTTTCTCCGGGCATGTTTGAATCATGCGTTGGTATGTGGCGCCGGTGTTCTTGAGCCCGAAGGGCATGGTGTTGAAGCAGAATGACGCATATGGGGTGATGAATGTTGTTGCAGCTTGATCGGACTCCTTCATTTTGATTTGATGGTATCCGGCATATGTGTCAAGGAAACACAATGAGTTGTGTCCTGCGGTGGCGTCGATGATTTGATCGACGTGGGGAAGGGGGAAGGGATCCTTGGGGCATGCCTTGTTGAGGTCTTTGAAATCGACGCACAGGCGCCATGATTTGTCCTTCTTTGGTACCGTCACCAAATTTGCCAGCCAGTCCGGATGTTTTATTTCTCTAATGAATCCGGCCTTGATTAGCTTGGCTAGCTCTTCCCCCATAGATTGGCGTTTGGGTTCGGAAAAGCGCCGCAGTGTTTGCTTGACTGGCTTGTGTCCCTTTAATATGTTGAGGCTATGTTCGGCCAACTCGCGTGGGATTCCTGGAATATCGGAAGGGTGCCAGGCGAATATATCCCAATTCTCGCGCAGGAACTCTCGTAGAGCGGCGCCAACCGTCGGGTCTAGTTGTGCTCTGATGGATGTTGTCTTCTTGGGGTCCGTTGGATGGACTTGGAATTTTACTATTTCTTCAGCTAGTTTGAATGAGGTGGATTTGGGTCGTTTGTCTAGGACCACACCATCTCTGTCCACCGTGGAGTGTAGCGCGGTTAACTCTTCGGCCGCGAGGGCTTCAGATAATGCCTCAAGGGCCAGGGACACGGTCTTATTCTCGGCGCGTAGTGCTATGTCCGGATCACTATCTAGAGTGATTATACCATTGGGCCCAGGCATCTTAAGCTTCATGTACCTGTAATGGGGGTATTGCTTGAAAGCGCGTAAATGCATCTCGCCCTAGGAGGGCATGATATCCGCTATTGAAGGGGGCCACCTGGAAGGTTATTTCTTTGGACCGATAGTTCTCCAGCGTACCGAATAACACGTCGAGGGTGATTTTTCCTGCACACCGCGCCTCCCGACTGGGAATGATTCCTCGGATGGTCGTGCTGCTTTGATTCATGCGGCTCCTGTCTATTTTCATTTTTCGTATTGTATCCTCGTAGATGAGGATCAGTCCACTGCCGCCGTCCATGAGAACCTTGGTGAGCCGAAAGCCATCCACAATTGGGCTGAGAACCAAGGCGGCTGGTGTTCGGACCATCCTATGTTTTTGTTCGTCGTCAACATTGAAGGTTATCGTTGTGTCGCTCCAGGGGTTTATTGTTGCGGTCCGGCAAACTTCGGCAAGTTCGCGGAGTGCCCTTTTGCGCCTATTGTTTGAAGTGAATGTCTCAAAGACTGTCAGTACTCTGCGTTCGTCGTCTTATGGAGGGTGTTGCTCTGGGGTGTCTTTGGTGAGGATGTCCTCGCCGTTTTGGCTACCTGCCGAAGTATCCAACATGCTCTAAGGCTGTGGGCTGGTATGCTATCCTGTGTGGTGTGTATTTTGCATGGACCATCAAGCCATCCCTCCAGAACGGTTCCGCGACGTGTGATGGGTTTGCATTTCTGGGCTATTGATCTGGGCGCGTTACAGGGGTGCGCACTTTTTGCCTGGACCAGTGGTTGAGTTGGGACCAATAGCTTACAAACTGTGTGATCTCTCCAGGCGCTCTCCATTGTGTTGTACTTCTGTACAATAGTTGCCAAGTCAGCAGAGTGTAGTATGTGGCGATGATTAATGGCGTTGAGGAGTCCTTCGTTCGTGCAATTGTTTTGGAACGCCGATATTGCGTCTTCGTCGCGGCAATCTTTAACCTTGACCTTCACAATGAGGAATCTGGCCCAAAAGTGGTGGACCGTTTCCTAAGACTGCTGGTGTATGCTCGTGAGGGCACTTATGTCTGGGTGGGTGGGTGGAATTGGATCTGAACCCTGACCCGATCGATGGTCCAAAGTCTGAGATTTTTCTGGATTGAACAGTCCGGGCTCCCGAGTATCTTCTGATTTTTGAAGCCTGCCGTCCGACTCTAAGTTCGGAGGACGAGGCGTGTCTTTCTGGCGGTAGGTATCCGGCTTCTCGAGGTCGGAGATCCTAACATACTTCATCCTAAAGATACAGGAAGGTTTATCTTGCTGCTCGACTACCGCTATGTGGTGGGTGATTGGTGGAGAATTAATCTCTATCTGGTCGGGTTTAAGCCCCACCCGCTCGTAGTCTCCAGCGACCCCCAAGGCGGCGATGCGATCTAGGAGGTCTCTCAAAGACGATAACTCCATCGGATCCATCCGTTTGGCGTATTCAGAATCAACGCAGATACGTTTTTCAATGACTCGGGAGGTCATCCTTGTCGGCTCGAAGGCCGAGTGGGCGATCATGGTAAACCCGCCCAGCCGGAGGGTTTGGCCTGAGGCCAGAGCTCCTTCGGAGGTGATATTTTCCTTGACGATAAGTCGAGCCATCAACCTCTGCGATGACGGCATAGTGGAACTCTCAATAAAAGCACCAATGTCGGTGTCAAAACCGGCGGATCTCGGGTAGGGGGTCCCGAACTGTGCGTCTAAGGTTGATGGTAACAGGAGACAGGGGACATGATGTATACCCAGGTTCGTGCCCTCTCTATGGAGGTAATACCCTACTTCCTGCTTGATTGATATTGATGAATATGAGTATTACAAGAGTTGATCTACCACGAGATCGTAATGGCTAAACCCTAGAAGTCTAGCCTGTATGACTACGGTATTGAGTATCCCCTTTCCGGACTACACCCTCAGGTTTATATAGACACCGGGGGGATCTAGGGTTACAAGAGTCGGTTACATAAGATGGAATATTCATAGTTGTTCGCCAAGCTTGCCTTCCACGCCAAGTAGAGTCTTATCCGGAAACGGGTACAGTCTTCGGTCTTCATATCTTCACAGCCCATGAGTCTGGCCCATAGATAACAAGCCAGACGCCCGAGGACCCCCTAGTCCAGGACTCCCTCACCCTCCTCTGGACTCCCCCAAGGTTCAACCAGGGCCGAACATCTTCCTTCTGGTCCATAAAAAATCTCCGTGAAGTTTCGTGGCATATGGACTCTGTTTGATATTGATTTCTGCGATGTAAAAAACATGGAAAAACAGCAACTGGCACTTGGCACTATGTCAATAGGTTAGTTCCAAAAAATGATATAAAATGACTATAAAATGATTGTAAAACATCCAAGATTGATAATAAAACATCATGGAACAACCAAAAATTATAGATACGTTGGAGAAGTATCAGCATCCCCAAGGTTAACTGCTACTCGTCCTCGAGTAGGTAAGTGATAAAAATAGAATTTTCGATGTGGAGTGTTGTTCATCATGTCATATCATATTATTTTCTTTATAGCATGGACATTTGGACTTTTATGTGATTCAAAGCAATAGTCTAGTTTTGACATAATAATTTAGATACTCAAGCATATCAACAAGCAACCATGTCTTTCAAAATACCAATGCTAAAATAACTTATCCCTAGCCCATCATGCTCAAACATTGGTCCATTCATGAAACACACTCGAATATTAACTACACCCAATACTTAAGCATGATCATATTGCCTCCTAGTTGATGCTTTTATAAGAGAAGATGGACACTCAAAATAAAAATTGCATAAATTAAAAGATAGGCCCTTCGCAGAGGGAAGTAGGTATTTGTAGAGGTGCGAGAGCTCAAAGTGAAAATTTTGAGATAAAAATTTTTGGTAGGTGTATCCATCCCACCAATGAAAACGACTTAGAGTTCCCAATACTTTCCATGCATACATATATCATAGGCAGTTCCCAAACAGAAAATAAAGTTTATTCCTTTTTCCACCATAACTTTCACTTTCCATGGCTAGCCGTATCCACGGTTGCCCGCCATACCAACACTTTCCATGGAATTTATTATTTTACAACATAAAGTAAATTCATTTGTTTTTGCATTTCGGGACTGGGCATCCCTAATACCTTTGCCTTACTCTCGTGCAATGGCAAGTGAATAAACACTCATCTTGAGAATAACACATCTAGCATGGAAAATATTAGCCACCCCTCACCGCTCCGTGAGCGAAGCAAAAACACAAAAGAGAAGTTTATTTTGAAAGTTAGAGATGGCACATGCAAATTTGCTTAGAACGGCAAAAGAATACCGCATATAGGTAGATATAGTGGATTCATGTGGCAAAACTGGTTTAAACGATTTTGGATGCACAAGTAGAGGTCATACTTAGTGCAAAATGAAGCTAGCAAAAAGATTGAGAAGCGACCAACCAAGAAAAGAATAATCTCATAAGCAAGCATTAAGCATAATTAACACCAAATAATGCACCACAAGTAGGGTATAATTTCATTGCATGATTATTGACTTTTGTGCATGCATAGGGAATCACAAACCTTAACACCAATATTCTTACTAAAGCATAATTACTCATCAAGATGACTCACATATCACATCATCATATCTCAAAACTATTACTAAGAATCAAGTTTATTTTGTCCAATGATCTTCATGAATTTTTTCTTTTTTTTCTTTATCCTTTTTGGATATCTATCACTTTGGGGCTAATTTTCATGTGTTTCTTTTCATAAGCTCAAACAAATATAAGTGAAGATCATGAGCATAACAAATTTTCTTTCTCCCAAAATAATTTAAGTGAAGCAAGAGAGAATTTCTTCAAAATTTTACTAGCTCTCAAATAAATCTAAGTGAAGCAAGAGAGCATTTCTTCAAAAATAACAAAGCACACCGTGCTCAAAAAGATATAAGTGAAGCACTAGAGCAAGTCCATTGCTCATAAAAAATTTAAGTCCACCATAGAGAGCAATTCTAACAAGTCGAGATATAATTTTGGTCTCTCAAATAGGTGTGTCCAGAAAGGATTGATGACTTAAAACACAAAATAAAACAAGAAAATACACGTATCATACAAGAAGCTCCAAGCAAAACACATATCATGTGACGAATAAAAATATAGTCTCGAGTAAAATACCGATAGTTGTTGGAAGAAAGCGGGGATGCCACTCGGGGGCATCCCCAAGCTTAGTTGGTTGCTCATTCTTGGATAATATCTTGGGATTCCGGGGCATCCCCAAGCTTAGGTTCTTACATACTTCCTTCATCCATCGTAAGATAACCCAAAACTTGAAAACTTCAATTACACTAAACTCAACAAAGCCTTCGTGAGATCCGTTAGTATAAGAATAATAAATCACTACTATAAGTGCTGAATCAAACCAATTCATATTTTGTTTTTGTATTATATCTACTGTATTCCAACTTTTCTATGGAAAAAACTCATCAAAGAAAACCATAGAGCCATCAAAATAAGCACACAACACAAAGAAAACAGAATCTGTCAAAACAGAACAGTCTGTAGCAATCTGACTATTTATCATACTTATGTGACTCAAAAAACACTGAAAAATTGGGACGATCTGAGAAATTTGTATATTGATCCACTGTAATTGGAATGGGTATTTTATCGCTCTCTGGTAAAAAATCAAAATTAATTTCGTCAGCATAAAAGTTTCTGCTTTTTTCAGCAAGATCAAACAACTATCACCCAAGAAGATCCTAAAGGCTTTAATAATTAAAACATAAAAAACACAATCATAACAGTAGCATAATTTTGCTAACACTCAAAATTAGGAAAATAGAAAAGCCCAAATAAATTTTATTCATTGGGTTGCCTCTCAACAAGCGCTATAGTTTTTACACTGTTAGCTAGGCATAAATCAAGGATCTAAGTTTTATCTTCCGAAGTTTTGGCAATTTTTGTAAGGGTTTTCTCAAACCCGGGAGGCTCTTTACGCTTCCCAAAATTCTCCAGAAAAAAACCATCTTAAGATCCATAATATCCAATCACTTATTACAAAGAGTAATCAAGGCTTTCATGCGATTAATACTACCATCGAGGTGTTTGAGGGGTTCATTATATTTTTGTATTTCAACCATATGCTTATGCAAATCACCAAGTTTGTCCAACATTTGAGATCCCTCGGGGGTAAAAGGAAACCCCTTCTTTTGAGGTGGAATTCCCAAAATTCCCTCTAAGATTTCATAGGCAGCATTGGCATCAAGATCAATGGAGTTTCCTTTAGCGGCAAAATCGAGAAGTTGTCTATGATGCAAATCCAATCCTATGTAAAAATTTCGAAGCAAAACTTTAGCGTCCCCCTTTAAGTTGGAAATACGATACGATTCAATAAGCCTATACCAGGCATCTCTCAAGTTTTCTCCTTGTCCTTGCTTGAAGTAAAGGACTTCAAAATCTGGTGACAAAGGAGGAGTAGGGACGCTAGCCATCGAGACTAGAAAGCAAGAGAACAGCAAAAGGAAAAAAAGGTGAATAAAACGGCAATTTTTGTGAAGTGGGGGAGAGGAAAACGAGAGGCAAATGGAAAATAATGTAAATTGCGAGGAGACGAGCTTTGTGATTAGGAACCTGGTTATGATGAATATCCACCACGGCAACGGCGCCAGAAATTCCTTTTGATGTCGCTTGAAGCTACGTCGGTATTTCCCCAAAGAGGAAGGGATGATGCAGCACAGCGGCAGTAGGTATTTCCCTCAGATATGAAACCAAGGTTATCGAACCAGTTGGAGAACCAAGCAACACAATGTAAACAGCCCCTGCACACAAATAACAACACCTCACAGCCCGACGTGTTAAAGGGGTTGTCAATCCCTTTCTGGTAACGGTGCCTCAAACGGTGCACGGACGGGAGAAAGTTGTGATAGATTGAAATAATATATCACAAATAAAATAAAGTGCAGTAAAGTAGTTTTGTATTTTTGGTTTAATAGATCTAAAAATAAAAGCAAGAGAAAATTAGATCGCAAAGGCAAATATATGAGAAAGAAGACCCGGGGGCCGTTTGTTTCACAAGTGGCTTCTCTCGAGAAAAATAGCAAACGGTGGGTAAATGCTACCTCTTGAGCACTTGCGTTGGTTTTCCCTTGAAGAGGAAAGGGTGGTGCAGCAAAGTAGCGTAAGTATTTCCCTTAGTTTTTGAGAACCAAGGTATCAATCCAGTAGGAGGCTACACGCGAGTCCCTCGCACCTACACAAAACAAATAAATCCTCGCAACCAACGCGATAAGGGGTTGTCAATCCCTACACGGTCACTTACGAGAGTGAGATCTGATAGATATGATAAGATAATATTGTTGGTATTTTTATGACAAAGATGAAAAGTAAAATAAAAGGGAATGAAAATAACTAAGTGTTGGAAGATTAATATGATAGAAGATAGACCCGGGGGCCATAGATTTTACTAGTGGCTTCTTTCAAGAGCATAAGTATTTTACGGTGGGTGAACAAATTACTGTTGAGCAATTGACCGAATTGAGCATAGTTATGAGAATATCTAGGTATGATCATGTATATAGGCATCACGTCCAAGACAAGTAGACCGACTCCTGCCTTCATCTACTACTATTACTCCGCACATCGACCGCTATCCAGCATGCATCTAGAGTATTAAGTTCAAGAGAACGGAGTAACGCTTTAAGAAATATGACATGATGTATAGGGATAAATTGATGCAATATGATAAAAAACAACTTGTTATCCGTAATGGGAACAATACAATATGTGCCTTGCTGCCCCTACTGTCACTGGGAAAGGACACCGCAAGATTGAACCCAAAGCTAAGCACTTCTCCCATTGCAAGAAAGATCAATCTAGTAGGCCAAACCAAACTGATAATTCGAAGAGACTTGCAAAGATAACCAATCATACATAAAAGAATTCAGAGAAGATTCAAATATTGTTCATAGATAAACTTGATCATAAACCCACAATTCATCGGTCTCAACAAACACACCACAAAAGAAGATTACATCGAATAGATCCCCATGAGAGAGGGGGAGAACATTGTATTGAGATCCAAAAAGAGAGAAGAAGCAATCTAGCTAATAACTATGGACCCGAAGGTCTGATGTAAACTACTCACACTTCATCGGAAGGGCTATGGTGTTGATGTAGAAGCCCTTCGGGATCGATGCCCCCTTCGACGGAGCTCTGGAACAGGCCCCGAGATGGGATCTCGTGGATACAGAAAGTTACGGCGGTGGAATTAGGGTTTTGGCTCCGTATCTGATCGTTTGGGGGTCCGTATGTATATATAGGAGGAAGGAGTATGTCGGTGGAGCAACAGGGGACCCACGAGGGTGGAGGGCGCGCCTGGGGGTAGGCGCGCCCCCTACCTCGTGGCTTCCCTGTTGGTTGCTTGACGTAGGGTCCAAGTCTCCTGGATCATGTTCATTCCGAAAATCATGTTCCCAATGGTTTCATTCCGTTTGGACTACGTTTGATATTCCTTTTCTTCAAAACCCTAAAATAGGCAAAAAAACAGCAATTCTTGGCTGGGCCTCCGGTTAATAGGTTAGTCCCAAAAATAATATAAAAGTGAATAATAAAGCCTAATAATGTCCAAAACAGAAGATAATATAGCATGGAGCAAACAAAAATTATAAATACATTGGAGACGTATCAAGCATCCCCAAGCTTAATTCATGCTCGTCCTCGAGTAGGTAAATGATAAAAGCAGAATTTTTGATGTGGAATGCTACTTGTAATATTTTCAATTCTTCTTAATTGTGGTATGAATATTCATATCCGACAGATTCAAGACAAAAGTTTAATATTGACATAGAAATAATAATACTTCAAGCATACTAACTAAGCAATTATGTCTCTTCAAAATAACATGGCCAAAGAAAGTTATCCATACAAAATCATATAGTCTGGCTGTGCTCTATCTTCACCACACAACAAAGTATTTAAATAATGCACAACCCTGATGACAAGCCAAGCAATTGTTTCATACTTTTGGTGTTCTCAAACTTTTTCAATCTTCACTCAATACATGAGCGTGAGCCATGGACATATCACTTTAGGTGGAATAGGATGGTGGTTGTGGAGGAGACGAAAAGGGGAAGATAGTCTCACATCAACTAGGCGTATCAACGGGCTATGGAGATGCCCATCAATAGATATCAATATGAGTGAGTGGGGATTGCCATGAAACGGATGCACTAGAGCTATAAGTATATGAAATCTCAAAAAGAAACTAAGTGGGTGTGCATCCAACTTGCTTGCTCACGAAGACCTAGGGCATTTTGAGGAAGCCCATCATTGGAATATACAAGCCAAGTTCTATAATGAAAAAATCCCACTAGTATATGAAAGTGATATCATAGGACACTCTCTATCATGAAGATCATGGTGCTACTTTGAAGCACAAGTGTGGTAAAAGGATAGTAGCATTGTCCCTTCTCTCTTTTTCTCTCATTTTTTGGGCCCCTTTTTTTATGGCCTCTTTTCTTATTTGGGCTTCTTTGGCCTATTTTTTTATTATTATTTTTCGTCCGGAGTCTCATCCGGACTTGTGGGGGAATCATAGTCTCCATCATCCTTTCCTCACTTGGGACAATGCTCTAAAAATGATGATCATCACACTTTTATTTACTTACAACTCAATAATTACAACTCAATACCTAGAACAAAATATGACTCTATGTGAATGCCTCCGGCGGTGTACCGTGATATGCAAAGAATCAAGAGTGACATGTATGAAAGAATTATGAACGGTGGCTTTGCCACAAATACAATGTCAACTACATGATCATGCAAAGCAATACGACAATGATGGAGCGTATCATAGTAAACGGAATGGTGGAAAGTTGCATCGCAATATATCTCGGATTGGTTCTACTTGGCACAAACACTAATTAAACACAAAAAACACAACCAAAACAGAGGCTAGATAAATTATTTATTACAAAACAGGAGCAAAAAGCAAGGAATAAAAATAAAATTGGGTTGCCTCCCAACAAGCGCTATCGTTTGACGCCCCTAGCTAGTCATAAAAGCAAGGATAGATCTAGGTATTGCCATCTTTGGTAGGTAATTCTTCAATGAGGCATCCACCATCCTTAGGAATTTCTTTCTTTTTATTGATAATCAAACTTTTAGGCACAAGATCGAAAAATTCATTTGTAACAATTGGTTCCTTAATGATAGAAAAAAGATTGGGATGAATACTTATAGATTTGAGATCCGCGGTTTCTTTACTAGAAGATTCACCCTTATTTTTAGGAACATACATAAGCTTGGCAATTTTAGTGGGAGGACTTGGAGTATTCTTGACGGAAGAAAAAGCGGTTCCCAAGTTGGTAATAATATCCTCAAGTTTATCGATTCTAGTGGAATCCTAATTTATTTTCTCATTAACTATAGGTTCCTTTTCTTTAATATTTTTCAAAGTGATCCTACTTTAGATCCATATTGAGTGATTCATTTGTGGATCTTTCTATCCAAATTTTCAATTAACTCTATATTAGCAACCTTATTCTCAATAATTTCAAGTCTTTGCATTACATGCTCCAAAGTTAACATAGTTCCATTAACCAAAGGAGGTGGTGAGCCAAACAAATCTATTATAGCATTATAAGAATCAAAAGTATAGCTACCCAAGAAGTTCCCTCTGGTAATGGTATCAAGGATATATCTGTACCAAGGAGTAGCGCCTACATAAAAATTGCGAATAAGAACGGAAGTAGATTGCTTCCTGGTAGATCTATTTTGAGCATTGCAAATTCTATACCAAGCGTCTTTTAGAGTTTCTCCCTCCCTTTGCTTAAAATTTAGAACTTCATTCTCGGGATACAGCGGAGAAGATAGAGGACTCTCCATAACGACAAGCAAACGGAAAAGAGGCGAATGGAAAAGAGAGGGCGAATAAAACGGCAAGGGTGAAGTGGGGGAGAGGAAAATGAGAGGCAAATGGCAAATAATGTAATGTGGGAGATAAGGGTTTGTGATGGGTACTTGGTATGTTGACTTTTGCGTAGACCTCCCTGGCAACGGCGCCAGAAATCCTTCTTGCTACCTCTTGAGCACTTGCGTTGGTTTTCCCTTGAAGAGGAAAGGGTGGTGCAGCAAAGTAGCGTAAGTATTTACCTCAGTTTTTGAGAACCAAGGTATCAATCCAGTAGGAGGCTACACGCAGTCCCTCGCACCTACACAAAACAAATAAATCCTCGCAACCAACGCGATAAGGGGTTGTCAATCCCTACACGGTCACTTACGAGAGTGAGATATGATAGATATGATAAGATAATATTTTTGGTATTTTTATGATAAAGATGCAAAGTAAAATAAAAGGGAATGAAAATAACTAAGTGTTGGAAGATTAATATGATAGAAGATAGACCCGGGGGCCATAGGTTTCACTAGTGGCTTCTCTCAATAGCATAAGTATTTTACGGTGGGTGAACAAATTACTGTTGATCAATTGACAGAATTGAGCATAGTTATGAGAATATCTAGGTATGATCATGTATATAGGCATCACGTCCAAGACAAGTAGACCGACTCCTGCCTGCATCTACTACTATCACTACAAAAAAATGCACTTCCGTGATGATACGTGTTTGTCATAGTAGGTCGCTTTTTTGTCATGCATGTACATCCATGACAAATTTATGACAGAATCTAGATAGTCATACCTGTGCTGTCGTAGAAGTGTTCCATGACATTACGAAAATTATAATCACGGAAGTGTCCACTTCCATACGATAAATCGGGTGTCACAGAAGTGCTTTTGTCAAGTGTGACCGACACGTGGCATCCACCGTAACGGAATGTCGTTAAGCTATCGGGTCGGGTTTTGGATCCGATAACCCATTAACAGCCCCGACCAATGGGAATTTTCCACGTGTAAAATCATCATTGGTTGGAGGAAACATGTGTCGGCTCATCGTTGGTACAGATGTCAACCACTCATTGGACGGAAGGCGCCTATGATATGTCGACACGTGGCATGGCCCAACAGAGGCCCATTCCTGTGAAAAGGCCGGCCCGTTTGACTTGGTCAAAAGGTGGCGGGCCGACCCATGGAAAGCCTGTTAACGGCCTGTTCGCATATAGCCCATTTACAGCCTGCTAACCCAAGGCTCGTTACGCCCTATCTGAATTAGGCCCAGCAGCGTCATTTGGGCCATCCAATATGATTCCAGCCCATTTTCACTTCTGGCCCATGTATGGCCCATGACGTCTTTCGGCCCATATGAGGCCCTATGTAACTCTTGGCCTATTAACCCGTGGTGAAACTGGCCCGTAATGAACAGTGTATCACTTTACACCCATTAACTACCCATGGTGAAACTGGCCCGTAATGAACAGTGTATCACTTTATACCCATTAACGGCCTGTTATAACGTTGGGCCGTTTCCAGCCCATGCTATCTTTCGGCCTTCTCAGAGCCCATTTATTCTTGGGCTCATTTCCAGCATTCGTTTACTTACGGCCCGTTACTGTCATTTTCTGCTTGTGGGCCAAATTCAGCCTGTGGTTACAGTCAGCCCGTTTGTGGTCCGTTAATACATTGGGCCGTTTTCATAGCGTCATCAAATATGGCCTATTAACGATGGCCCGTTACGGTCGGCCCATGAACGGACGATTCCAACTCTAGCCCGTTTACGGCCATAATGTGGCCTGTTATTGGCCCATGTTTGGCCAGTCGATCATACGGCCCGTATAAGGCCCATTGATGATGCGGCCCGTAGAAGGCCTACTGTTTCTACGGCCCGTAGAAGGCCCACTGTTTCTACGGCCCGTAGGAGGCCCAGTGTCACTACAGTAAATATTAGCCCATGGTTATTGTGGCTTAGTTTTAAAAATAGGTTATTACAGCCACTAGTTAACCGCGGAAAAAGAACTGTAATGACTACAAGCAAACAAATAAACAAGACAACAAGGAAATAAATAAGCAAGCAACTAACGCTAGGCTATCACGGCTATTACACATATTACATCCACTGGGCATCAAAGTTTGCCACCAGTGCAAATATAGGGAACAAAGCAGCATATCATATACACTGGCCGTCAAAATTGGCCACCAGTGCAAATAAACGCGGCAGCAAAACCAGAGCATAACTGAAACAACTTCAGAAGAGCTCAAGAAACGTTATCCTGGGTATCCACCATGCTGGCAATAAGCTTAGCAAGCTGATTAGCTTTGTCTTGTTTGGCGCTAAAATCCTCCAACACTTGCTGTTGCACCAGAAAGTATGCATCTGAATGCTCCAGGGACTTTCGCAGTCCATCTGCTTCTTGTCGCGGCATAGCTGATCGATGTCTCTCAGCTTGTAGTTGAGACTTGAGAAACCGAACTGATTCAGACAGTGAGTTTGTATAGCTTGTGCAAGCGGTACTGGCTAGTAACTCCAACACTAAACCAAGACAGGATGTGTCACTATCCTGAACCTTATCTGCATTACTTCCTTTACCGTTGATTAATAAGGCACTCTTCCCCAATATTCTGTCAGCATTCTAAAAGAAGAAACAAGTAGACACATAACAAGTTTAGCATGTACTAGTATATGAAACTCATTTCGGTGAACCAGTTCATTAGTGAGGTGGACAGGATTAAACTACCAAGTCTTCTATTACCAAGTACTACTACATAATAAAAGCATCAAACAAACATATATCTATGTCCTATGGTAGCAATGGAATCTTAAATTAGAACAGTTGTTCTTCAGGTTTAGGCACTTGTTCTACATGAACAGAGTACAGTAAGACGCAATAATATAATACTTAAAAATAGAAAATGAGCTCATAGACCTTACCATATTCTTGGTTCGGGACCAGTACAGAACAAGGCGTTCCATGTCATCGTCCAGTAAATGTGTCTCAGGAGAATGTAAGGGAATTTGATGAGTTTCTTGCCGGTGAAGTACGTTTTCTTCAGGTAATTCCGATACTGCCACCAAGCATTCTTGAAGATAGCAGAGGTATTAGCACAGGTTACCTCATCCTGAGTTTGCAAATTGGTCCTTCTCTATAGAGAAAAATGGGAAAATTTGTTGTATTATAACCATCATGGAGGTAGGATGTATGGGACGAAGCAAAGTAATTGCCATGAATAACATTGCATACACATAACTCCTGGACAAACACCTGCAACTGGCATTTTCCTTCATCTTCAGTATAATATTTCCAAGATGGGAAGATACACACATACGATTTAACAACATCAAATGCGATAGATGCAAAACCACGACTAGTTGGTTGTGCTTCCTCCACAGGAATAGGCATACTAACTGGTGGAGTTGGGGTTCGCCGTGATAGTACTGGCCCTATGGGCACTGGAGCTGCCTTACTAACTGCTCTTGTTTGGGAGCTCTGTGGTGGAGATGGTGTTGTGTCAACAGGAACTGGGTTACTATCGGCTGGGGTTGGGGTTAGATTGGGTGAAGCTGGTTCTCTATCCATCGTAGTAGGGGTACAATCTGCGAGAGTTTGGGTTATGTGTGGTAGGGCTGGTTCTTGTGCATGTACAACCAGGGTGCTATCTCCACCAAGAGCTAGCACTGTTTTTATTTGAAGACCGTGTTTTTAGTCCGCTAGATACTGGCATCACCCGCTCCAATTCAAATGGCTAATAAACAGGAAACATAGTTGAATGTACAGACATTGTATGAGAGACAGATGCAATAGATAGTGTGGAAAAAAGAGGGCATGAAATAGTTGACATGTATACTGTTTAACTAAAATGGATAGCATGACATAATTTCACATATATGATGTCTATCTAAACTGGATAGCATAGCATAACATAATTCAAAGATATGATGAATAACTAAGCAAGATCGCATGACATAATTCACCTACATGTTATCTAAGTAATCAGGATCGCATCATTTAATTCACATATGTGATTTATATGCTAAATAGAGGGCATTCGATATGATGTCTGAACTAAGAACATGGTGTTGAATATTGTGTATATGATGTCTAAACTATGCAATGCAAGACACCGTATGCATGATATGAGCAGTATAACTGTGCCAAGTTAGAGCATACACCTCAGTGGGGGAATAGGACTGGTCATCTATCTCTGAATCCATCTCCGAGGAGCTATCGGGACCCAACAAGAGATCTGCTTCGACAGGTAGCACTATCTGCTCTGAAGGCCTTGTTTTCACTCCAGATTTTTCCCATCTCCCACCCAAATGGCTGATTCACAGGAAGAGTAGTTTAATGTACAAACATTGTCGACAGATGGAAATGTAATGAAGAAAAGGATGGGCAAGATATCATTCAAATATATGATGCCTGGTTAAATAGGATGGCATTGCAAATTTCACATATATTATGGCTGGCTAAAAGACATGAGACTGCATAATTCCCATATATGATATAGAAACTAAATAGGTGGTATTACAGAACATGTCTAAACTAAGCAGATGACATATATGACGTCAAAAGTAGGCACTGCAAGGCAACATATGCATGATCTGACTAACATATTCATGCCAAGGTAGAGCAAACACCTTGGGGGGTAAATAGGAGTGGTCAGCGGCGTCCGAATCCGCCTCAGAACAGATATCTTCCTCTGGATTACAATCTGGAGAGGGGTGGGGAGGATTTGCCATTGAACCCACCATGGAGCGATGTCTGCATGACATTGTATTGCCGCGCAAAACTCTTCTCTTTTTCTCTACATGTTCAGCATGACTGTGTACAATATCTGACATGCACACGAAAAAAATATGGTGAGATTATGTAAGGAGAGCGGGCAGAAATTTAGAGTGATGGTAACAACCAGTGGATCGATGTTTTTCTGTTGAACCAAAATAGCCCTAATGGATCGACGTGAATGTATAGTAATAAGTGACGCAACAAGTGTACAACCTCTTTGCTGTAGCCGTGTCGACCTCAGCATCATTGGGTTGGTCGCTGAAGCAATTGAGGCAGAGGTGGTTGTTGGAGGTGTGGAGGAAGATCTAAGGAATCTGTAGACGGCGTCCAGGGCACTGCTCTGTTGTGACGGATCGTTCTGTCGTTGGAGCAGCTCCGGTGAGCCATAAGACGTCAAGGCTGAAGCAGCACAAGACAGACATCGTCAATCTCAAGTGGGATTCTAATAGCATCTCCAATATATGATGTAAAATGGATGTAAAATTAACATCACCAAAAACTACCTGACTACAACAGATGAGGTAAAAACTGTTGACTCTGAACTTAACTATCGAAACTGAAATTTACTGTGGAATCTGAATGCTACTGTCAAAACTGAACGCAATGGTAGCAGAGAGGCACTTGACATGTAGTTTAGGGAGGGCCTGAAGTTCATCTTCAACCTGCACCCCCCTGAGCCGCTAGCCACCACCGGTCGAACCGCCGGCCCTAGGGCCGCCTCGCCGCCTCGAAACAACTCGCCACCGCCGCCCCGGCCAACCCTCTAGGCCCCCCGCCCCCCACCCTGAACCCTGAGATAGATAGCGGGGTACCTCTCCGGTGAGCCCCCGTCCCCGTTGCGAGTGGTTCTTCCTTAACTCTGGCGAGCCCCCCCAACCCCTGAAAATCGACTGACCCAAAAGTTGATTCAGTCGACTGAAGTGTGGCTTAATCGGAGCAGAGCAGCAGCACGAGCGAGGGGGAGAGCAGCAGCAGCAGCTGGGCGAGCGAGCGATCGAGCGAGAGCCGGAGCAGCGGCAGCAAATCCGACTGGTATGGACGCCGCCGCCGAAGGGGCCTCGCACTGGGGGAGAGCCGCCGTGGAGATGTCGCCCGCGGCGCCGGCTTCAAGGTAGCCGCTCCATGGGGGTGCGGGATGGAGCACCATCGGCGCCGGGAGGTCGAGTTAAGGAGAAGGTGCAATGCGATGAGTGTACAACCTCTTTGGTGGCACTTAGTAGGCCTCGACTTCATCCGAGGAGTCGGTGAGGATGCTGCGGTTCCGGTGGAGCAGGTTAAGGCGGCGCTGTGGGGATGGAGCAGCCGCGATGGACGAGGCGATCGTCGGAGCAGCTCCTTGGAGGTGGAGGACCGGGCGGCTGAACCGGCAGGACGGCGAGATGGACGATGGATCCTCATCCGGGGAGGTGGACGAGGGACGTCGAGCTGTTGCGCTGGACGACGTCGTCGGGGAAGAGGCTCCAGCGGGGCAGCGGTGATGTGGCGGACGGAGGAGGGTGGAGTTTCGCGGCTGGAGCGGAGAGGTTATGGCGGCCTGGGATTTCGAATGGCGAAAAGGGGCCGATGGGAGGGGGTGAAGCATGACTTAGGACCGCGCTTGTCAAAAATGTAGGGTGTGTTACAAAAGTACCCCCCACCGATTTGAACTAGCGGCCCTTTCGGCTCAGGGTTAGAAGGGGGATTTTGCGTGTCGGGATTTGGCAGTTGGAGGGAGTTTTCGCGCGCGTTGTAATTTCGGGATAGCAAGGCGCGGGTTGTGAAGGCGCCAGTTTTGGGAGCACGATATCTGAATTTTCGGGATATAACAAGACGCGGGTTGAATTTTATGGACAAGCCTAATGTGTAGTAATATTGTACTACCACATCAATTCGCACTTCCCTCAACGAAAAAGAAAACGAAAAAAATAAAACTATTCACACCACATAAATTGAGAGTCTTGCCCCGTTTTACTATACAAATGCCATTCAAAGCTACTCCCTCCTTCCATCTATATAGGTCCTAATGCGTTTTTCGATGCTAACTTTGACCAAATATTAGAGCAATGATATATGACATGCAACTTACACAAAGCACACCATTAAATTCGTCCGTGAAAGGTTCTTTCAATGATATAATTTTCACATTGTGCATGTCATGTACTATTAATCTTGTCAATAGTCAAAGGCGGTCTTAAAAATATCATTACGCCCTATATAGATGGAAGGAGGGAGTATGAATCCTTGTTATGTCCATTAAATTTTTTCGCTTGCTGTATAATGCTTGTAACCTACTCATACCAACATTTTAGTGCATTCCAAATGTCTATACTACCGCTGCAATTCGAACTAAATTTGAATTTGTTTCTCTATTTCAATAAGAATCTACAATCATGATTGTTGCCAACTTCAACCATCATAGTTTCCTTGCTATCCGCCAGATATAAATCAGACGGCCTATAATGGAGGATGGCAGGCACACCATCATCAACAACTCCGTTTTTTATAAGAGTAGAGATAAAACATATTAAATGTAGTATACCATGTTCATAACGACACCATGTGTATCACCGTTGTATATATTGTCAGGACCCCGATTCCAAGTCACATCGATCTAGCCGGTAACACTTCATATCACTTTGCGGCCTCATGAACGGTATTCCCACGGGTGTCGCCTTACCATGGCCCGGGACCATTTGCGCCTTTTGGCTCACGTATATGATAGTGTCGCTAGCATCCATATGACAGGGAACCCGGGCCGACATGGCTAGTCGTGAACCCAAAGCGGAACCAACATATGGGGACAGGCATACATGAATCACATCGAGCATGTTGGTCAGCAGCGTGTGAATCCAGGCTGTAGCACTGGGCTAACAGGACTCCGGGAACCCGGGCTGTAGCAGGCTAGGCAGGACTCCGGATGTCACCACATGATATTTCCCCAAGGGGACAGACACAGGAACCAAGTGAAACACATGCCAGCCAGTCAAGTGTCCTGAGCAGTAGTCCTGGGCTAGCAGGAATCCGGTGAACCGGGCTATAGCGGACTACTATGGCTCATGGAAGCACTAGACTACATTTCCCCATAAGAGAGGCTGCCAAGGATAAACAACTAGATTGTCGGATCCCACACATACCAAGCATTTCAATCATACACACAATATGCTCGATATGTGTAAATACAACATGGCCTCACAACATAACTCTACGACTCAAATATTTATACATTGGGTGTAGGATCGAAAGTATGTCTAGGGGGGGTGATTAGACTACTTGACCAAATAAAAACTTAACCTTTTCCCAATTTTAGTTCATGGAAGATTTTAGCTAATTTAGGACAAGTCAAGCAATCATCACATGATTCAAGCAAGCATGAAAAGAGTATATAGGCAGCGGAAAGTAAAGCATGCAACTTGCAAGAATGTAAAGGGAAGGGTTTGGAGAATTCAAACGCTATTGGAGACACAGATGTTTTTCCCGTGGTTCGGATAGGTGGTGCTATCCTACATCCACGTTGATGGAGACTTCAACCCATGAAGGGTAACGGTTGCGCGAGTCCACACAGGGCTCCACCCAAGGGTAACGGTTGCGCGAGTCCACACAGGGCTCCACCCATGAAGGGTCCACGAAGAAGAAACCACCCACAAAGGGTCCACGAAGAAGCAACCTTGTCTATCCCACCATGGCCAACGCCCACACAGGACTTGCCTCACTAGTGGTAGATCTTCACGAAGTAGGCGATCTCCTTGCCCTTACAAACTCCTTGGTTCAACTCCACAATCTTGTCGAAGGCTCCCAAGTGACACCTAGCCAATCTAGGAGACACCACTCTCCAAGAAGTAACAAATGGTGTGTAGGTAATGAACTCCTTGCTCTTGTGCTTCAAATGATAGTCTCCCCAACACTCAACTCTCTCTCATAGGATTTGGATTTTGTGGAAAGAAGATTTGAGTGGAAAGCAACTTGGATAGGCTAGAGATCAAGATTCATATGGTAGGATTGGAATATCTTGGTCTCAACACATGAGTAGGTGGCTCTTTCTCAGAACATATGAGTTGGAATGATGTATGTGTTCTGATGGCTCTCTCATCGAATGAAGAGGAGGTGGAGGGGTATATATAGCCTCCACACAAAATCCAACCGTTACACAGTTTTCCAATCTCGGTGGGACCGAATCAATAAACTCGGTCGGACCGAAAATGTAAACCTAGTGACCGTTAGTGATTTTCGGTGGGACTGAAATGCAACTCGGTAGGACCGATATGGTTAGGGTTTGGGCATAACGTAATCTCGGTGAGACCGATTACACAAACTCGGTGAGACCGAATTTGGTAATTAGCTAACCAAAGAGTTGGTCAGGCAAACTCAGTGGGACCGATTTGCTCTTTCGGTGGGACCGAGTGGAACTCGGTAAGACCGAAAAGTTACAAAGGGGAAACACCGAGTTTACATTGCAATCTCGGTGGGACCGATTCGCTCTTTCGGTGGGACCGAAAAGTTATGAAAGGGAAACAGAGAGTTTGCAACCCCATCTCGGTGAGACCAAGATCCTTATCGGTAGAACCGAATTGCTAGGGTTTGGCAGTGGCTAATGACAAGTGAAACTCGGTGGCGCCGGATAGGAAGAATCGGTAGGACCGAGTTTGGCTTAGGGTTTAGGTCATATGTGGATATGGGAAAGTAGTTGAGGGTTTTGGAGCATATCAGTAAGCACATGAAGCAAGAGGCTCATTAAGCAACACCTCATCCCTCCTTAATAGTATTGGCTTTTCCTAAAGACTCAATGTGATCTTGGATCACTAAAATATAAAATGAAGAGTCTTGAGCTTTTGAGCTTGAGCCAATCCTTTGTCCTTAGCATTTTGAGGGTTCCACTTTCACATCCATGCGATGCCAATCATTGAGCTTTCCTGAAATAATCATCTTGGAATAGCATTAGCTCAATGAGCTATATGTTGTTATGAATTACCAAAACCACCTAGGGATAGTTGCACTTTCAATCTCCCCCTTTTTGGTAATTGATGACAACATATAGATCAAAGCTTCGACAAATGATAATAAGCATGAAATATATCGTCGCTTTGAGAAGTATGTGATAAGTAAGAGCTCCCCCTAAATTTGTGCATAATTAAAATTTGCTTTGGAATGCAAATGCACAAAGAGTTGGAGTCATGGGTTACTCTTACATGTCACATACATCTTGGTGGAGCCATCAAAATGATAAGAATGAAATACATGCACTCATCACCAAGAAAAGTGAATGATCACATAATATAGATAAAATAATAGCATTAAGCAAGCATTAAGTGTAGCTTATGATCAAACACATGATCATCAATGTCTCACAAATAATGACGTAGTATCAAGCACTCAAAAGCACACAAAAGTTCGAAAAACCACCAAATAAAGCAAGAGAGAAAAACAACACACTCTCTCTCTCGAAGCCTATGATCTATACATCTTCTCCCCCTTTGGCAACAAGTTACCAAAAAGTTCCTAGAAAATGCATAGCACTAGATCGACGTTCAGGCTTGATCTTCAGGTGGTGGTGGAGTCCGGATCACTCCAAGGACGAAGGCTTCGGTACATGCTGAAGTAGTCGCTGGAGTTGGAGCTGAAGTAGATGCTGGAGCTGAGGCTGTAGCTGGTGCTGAAGTGGTGGTTCTTGTGTCAGCAACTGGCACGGCAGATGACCTCGGGCCTCGTGGCACTCTGGAAAAGGCATGAGTGGTAGTCCTGCCTCTCCTCTCCTGCATGTCCTCCTGGAGCTGCTCCACTGCAGATTGAACTTCCGTTACCTTGACATCCAAGTCATAGAACTTCTGTTCCATGATCCTCTCTAGGCTCTGCTGATTCTGAGTGAGGGTGGCCAAACTTTGCTCAATCCTCAGCGTGGATGCAATCAAGTAACCAAGCTGCTCTTATTTGGTCTTCAAGAAGTATTCAGATGCCTCCTCTTGAGTAGGCATCTTGACAGCTTTCTCCTTCCTGGCCTTCTCCTTCTTTGCAAATGCTTGGGCAGATGATGGCTCATTCTCAGTCATTACCACTTGGTTATCCTCAAAATCTGGACGGATGGGCAAATGTTCCTTATCCAATAGATATATGCCCGTGCCCATCTTGGAGTTGATGAGCTCCTGAATCTGAGGGGCATATCCGCAACTCCTCTTCTGATCTGCTGCAGTCCTCTTGATCGTTTCCACTGTGAGGCTCATCACCTTGAACTTCTGAGGCATATCAAACACATGTAGCAAGTTGATAGCATGGCCTCTGATCATCTTGTGATCTCCAGACTTGGGCAGTAAGGTGTGCCTTAGTATCCAATTGATCGTAGGCAGTCCTGACAGAAGGTAATGCATAGACCCAAACTTGAAGGTGTCAAGAGCTTCATTGGGAATTTCCTTGTACATATTGGACATGGAGTTATGGTCCATCTTTTTCTTGGCATAGATATCCAAGTCTTCATCTTGCTCCTCTGGGGCATTAATGATCTGTGCCCACTCAGCAACTGTGGATTGGTACCTTGTACCCTCAGACATCCATGTGATCCTCCCATCTGGATAAAAGTGAGCTGTGGAGTAGAACTGCATGATAAGCTCCTCGTTCCACTTTGTGAGCTTCTGCCCAACAAAGTCAGCTACTCCACAAGCTATGAAGCTGTCTTGCACTCCAGGATAGTGCTCCTCATTGTCCTTGATGTATGTCCAATCAGCCCAACGCATATCACAGACAATGGGCTTCTTATCTAGCAGCACAGTCTCATAGAAATCCTGCTGCTCCTTGGTGTGAAACCTGTAGTCCACGGCAGTCCTTCTCCTTGAAGCATATGGGTCTGCTTCTCTCCATTTCCTCAGCCCTGAATCTCTCCTGAGCTTCATGTCGTCAGCCACAGGATGAGCATTGTTGTGGTCTGGGATCTTGGGCTTTAGCTTTCTTAGGACATTTTCCTCTTCTTCTTCAGCAACAGTCTCAGGCACTGGGGCCTTGTTCTTTTCAGCTGCAGGGATGCTCCGTGTATTCCTCTTGGGCTTTGGCTTTGGAGCTGACTTGGCCTTGGAAGCAGCTCCCCCTGATTTTATGGCATCTCCCATAAGCTTGGGTGCCTTGGGCGCTGGTGCAGCTGCCTCTTCTTCTTCTTCCTCTTCCATGATGGAAGCTTTGCCAAGCACCCTAGCCACAGTCTTCTTCACCCTTTCCTTTCTTTTCTTGCCCTCAGCTGCAATTGGCTCTTGGGGAGTGGGCTTCTCAGTTGAGGCTCTTTCCTTTGACATGGGCTGCCTGCCTGCTGGCCTTTTCATTTTCAGGCCTGGCTTGGTGCCTTGAGCTGGCTCAAATCTCTTGGAAGTGGCCTCTTCCTCTGCTACATAGTCCTCATCTTCGGAATCTGAAGTCCTCTTCTTCCTTTGTCTCGTGGCAGCCGTTGGCAAGTTACTAGTAGTGCTCCTGCTGCCTTCATCAGATGAACTGGAGGGACTAGTGCCCTCACTCATCACCACTTGTTGTTCTGACAGATTCTGGCTATCACTCTGGTCTGACATGCTGCAAACTGACTGTTGACCCTGTGAATAGTTTATAGAAGAGGTAGAGTGGATGAGCATCACAAAATGCAGAGATTTTTGCAAAAAGAATGATCCAAAAACTTAGTTTTAGTTTCCCACTGAAATCATCTCGGATCTATCGATTTTCAAACTCGGTGATACCGAAGCAGTTTTGGAACCTAAACTAGTGAACTCGGTAGAACCGAGTCACAGTTCGGTGGCACCGAGACTGCTAGGGTTTCACTGAGTTCAAAAATCGGTCACATCGATAAGTAATTCTCGGTCAGACCGAGTCTCACTTGTGCAATGGCATAGGCCAAATCGGTGGGACCGAGTTTTTCAACTCGGTGGGTCCGAGATAGTTTCGGCGGAAACCTAAACCTAGAATTTTCGAATCAAACCTAATCTATGAGCGTTTTGACTGGATAGAAGTTTATCAAACGTGGCTAGAAACAATATGATCACAATGTGCTTGGAATCAGATTGAGGAATAGCACAAAGATCAAGTCCATACCCTAGTTCGGCGGGGACTTGCTACGGCGGCAACGGCGGGGCAGAATTCCCGTTGATGGCGACGGAAACCAGTGACTGGAGGCGGCTGGCGGCGAGAAGACGATCCGGAGATCACGAGGGCAGTGCAGGCTATCGCGCGGGCGAAGGGGTTCGGAGAAATTTCTAAATTTTGCCCGTGACTATATATAGCCCGACCCTGTCGGTGTGACCGAGTGGAACGACTCGGTGGCACCGAGATTCATAACTGTGTGCAGTTACTGAAACTCGGTGTGACCGAAATGTTCAAATCGGTTGCACCGAGATCGAAAACCTAGATCAACTTAATGATCTTGGTAGGACTGAAAGTGGAGTATCGGTCAGACCGAGAATCATAAAGAGGTTTTGGAAGTTTAAGTCTATGACGAATCGGGGACTCCGAGCGCTCCTTACACAGAGTGGTTCGAATCTGACTTGATCAAATTTTGTGATGCAGCATGAATAGAGTTTGAGACGAGAAAAGCATAGATAGCTAGAGGAGGTTCTTAGGCATTCTTTTCCATCCACTTGGCAAAAAGAAATAAAGCCGAACAATCAAAACAACAAGTGGATGTCCTCGAATGAGTAAAATATGCAATCAGCATGCTCACACAATAAGATGGCAAATGAAATATGTGACAAGGCATGCACAACCAATTCTAGCATCTATCAAGCAATTTGCGATGACTAGGTCATCTATATATGAGTATATTGACTTAGGAGTCAAGTGAGATCACTTGATCATAGGTCATACTCACCGTTTAAGCTCAAGTGGGGTTACCACTTTTACATTAAGTATTGTTCTGTTCACATCTTTAGAGTTGCTTTAGCTCAAGTCTTAGAGTAAAGCTCCCCCTAGATGTGATATCCCCCCTAAGAGGGATGAACTAACCTTGGGTTTTGTCGATGATGACTTCATGTAGATATTGAAGATGTGGATGCTCAATGTTGATGTAGATCTCTTGGAGCTATCCATTTGAGTGAATTGCACTTTCAATACCTACATGGGTTAGTCCCACAAGGAACAAACAAGGATATCCATAGACATAGAGTGATGCACACAAAAGATGATGTCCATGAAAACTTTTAGGTTACCTTGTCCCTTGTCTTACCAACAAGAGGGTTTGTGACTCCTTGAACTAGTGCAAGATGTGGAAGTTGATTGCACTTGTTCTTGCCAAAATGATAAGAGTGAAGTATGTTGGCGGAGTCACCCTCAAGAACTCTCTAGTTCTTCTTATTTTGGATCCACATCATCTTGATGGGAATCCTTGGAGTTGTAGTCGTACTTGATGAAGTGGAACTTGAAGTAGTCTTGGGAATCCACTTGACTAAGGTCTTAGGAGCTTCTTCAAATGCATCAATTTCCTCTTGAAGCTTGTCCTTGCCTTTTTGCTTGTAGTCTTGTGGTGGAAGATCATCTTGAGCTTGTGTCCCCTTGAGAGAAGTATACTTCTCTTGTTGAGGGACAAACTTTGTCTTGGGGTATTGATCTTCTTCCCACTCAACTCCATTGGCATTGAACTTTCGCTCAAAACCAACACCTTGATTCTTCCAGTGCATTCCTTGCTTGCACACAATTTCCTCGAATTGCTTACTCGCGGCAAGACTTTTGTACACTCCTTTCTCTATAATTCCCTTCAATAAACTATTTTCTTGCTCAAGTGTAACTTGGCTAAGAGAATCATTAGTGGAATCAAGAGAGCTACTAGAAGCAACAATATTGGATTTAACATGATCATTGTTACTGCTAGAGGAAGAATCTTTCTTGTTACTAGACTTGACTTGAGGCATGTAAGTGGATAAGAGTAAACGCTTGGCAATGTAAGAAGAACTTTTCTTGCGGAGATCATCATTGATTGCCTTTAAGAACTCATGCTCTTGCTCAAGATTGAGCTTTTCAAAGCGTAATTTCTCATGAGCTTTTAAAAGTTCTCGATGATCTTCGAAGATAGTGTCATGAGCTAACTTAAGAGTTTTTAGTTCTTTAGTTAGAGCCTCAATCTTCTCCTTATCATTGTCATTCGTTTTATCTTGATTAGCATGTTTAATTGACATTTCATCATAGTATTCATCACTAGAGTTGTCACCAAGCAAATCATCACCTAACAAGTCATCTTCATCACTATTGAAATCAACATACTAGGGGTGTGTTACCTTAGGACCTTTGGCCATGAAGCATCTTCCAATTCCTTCATTTGGTGAATCAAATATGTCGTAGGAGTTGGTTGACACAAGTGCTAGACCGGCAACACCTTCATCTTGAGTATCTTCGGAGTCGGAGTGATAACTTCTCTCGGAGTGGCTGTCGGAGTCGGAGCCGGATACCCATTCACCAACATGAGCTTGATGTCTTCGTTTTGTGTAGCTCCTTGATGATTTTTCCTTCGTTTCCGAATCCTTGCTTCTCCGTGAGTATCTTCGTTCATAACGATCATCTCTACTCCTTCTCTCTCTTGGTGGTGATCCTTTGCTTCTTCTTTTTGGAGAATCTTCTCTTCTCTTGTAGGGAGCCGTACACTCATTGGAATAGTGTCCGGGTCTTCCACAATTGTAACAGTTTCGCTCTCGACTAGAAGATCTTTTGTCATTGTAGGACCTTAACTTGGAGCTTCTATCTTTGCTTCTACTCTTGTAAAACTTGTTGAAGTTCTTCACCATTAAGCTCAATTCTTCATTGAAGTCTTGTTTCTCACTTGATGATGTAGGAGCTTCACATGAGGCTTTATAGGCACCACTTGATTTGTTGTGAAGTTCCTCTTTATCCTTAAGTGACATCTCATGAGCAACAATTCTTCCAATCACCTCCGTTGGCTTGAGATCTTTGTAATTTGGCATCATTTGGATCAATGTGCACACGGTACCATATTTTCCATCCAAGGCTCTTAGAATCTTCTTGATGATGAATTTATCGGTCATCTCTTCACTTCCTAAGCCGGCAATCTCATTTGTGATGAGAGCAAGCCTAGAGTACATTTCAGCGACACCTTCACCATCCTTCATCTTGAACTTGTCAAGTTGGCTTTGAAGCACATCCAAATTGGATTCCTTGACGGAGTCGGTACCTTTGTGCATATCAATCAAAGTGTCCCAAATTTCCTTTGCATTCTCAAGGCGGCTGATTTTGTTGAATTCTTCGAGGCACAATCCGTTGAAGAGAATATCACAAGCTTGAGCATTGTATTGCAACATCTTCAACTCATCCGCGGTAGCTTCACGGTTTGGTTCTCTCCCATCAAAGAAGTCACCTTGCAAACCAACACACACAAAAGCCCAAACGGCGGGGTTATGTCCAAGAATATGCATTTTCATTTTATGCTTCCAACTAGCAAAATTAGTAACATCAAAGTAAGGACCTCTACGGTGATAATTTCCCTCTCTAGACGCCATACTCTCCTAGGTTGTGAAACCAGGGCTATAACCACCAAAAGCTATGGAGATCAAGCAAATGGAGACCAAAGCTCTGATACCACTTGTAGGATCGAAAGTATGTCTAGAGGGGGGTGATTAGACTACTTGACCAAATAAAAACTTAACCTTTTCCCAATTTTAGTTCTTGGCAGATTTTAGCTAATTTAGGACAAGTCAAGCAATCATCACATGATTCAAGCAAGCATGCAAAGAGTATATAGGCAGCGAAAAGTAAAGCATGCAACTTGCAAGAATGTAAAGGGAAGGGTTTGGAGAATTCAAACGCTATTGGAGACACAGATGTTTTTCCCGTGGTTCGGATAGGTGGTGCTATCCTACATCCACGTTGATGGAGACTTCAACCCACGAAGGGTAACGGTTGCGCGAGTCCACACAGGGCTCCACCCAAGGGTAACGGTTGCGCGAGTCCACACAGGGCTCCACCCATGAAGGGTCCACGAAGAAGAAACCACCCACAAAGGGTCCACGAAGAAGCAACCTTGTCTATCCCACCATGGCCAACGCCCACACAGGACTTGCCTCACCAGCGGTAGATCTTCACGAAGTAGGCGATCTCCTTGCCCTTACAAACTCCTTGGTTTAACTCCACAATCTTGTCGGAGGCTCCCAAGTGACACCTAGCCAATCTAGGAGACACCACTCTCCAAGAAGTAACAAATGGTGTGTAGGTAATGAACTCCTTGCTCTTGTGCTTCAAATGATAGTCTCCCCAACACTCAACTCTCTCTCATAGGATTTGGATTTGGTGGAAAGATGATTTGAGTGGAAAGCAACTTGGGAAGGCTAGAGATCAAGATTCATATGGTAGGAATGGAGTGTCTTGGTCTCAACACATGAGTAGGTGGTTCTCTCTCAGAACATAAGAGTTGGAATGATGTGTGTGTTCTGATGGCTCTCTCATCGAATGAGAAGGAGGTGGAGGGGTATATATAGCCTCCACACAAAATCCAACCGTTACACAGTTTTCCAATCTCGGTGGGACCGAATCAATAAACTCGGTCGGACTGAAAATGTAAACCTAGTGACCGTTAGTGATTTTTGGTGGGACTGACATGCAACTCGGTAGGACCGATATGGTTAGGGTTTGGGCATAACGTAATCTCGGTGAGAACGATTACACAAACTCGGTGAGACCGAATTTGGTAATTAGCTAACCAGAGAGTTGGTCAGGCAAACTCGGTGGGACCAATTTGTTCTGTCGGTGGGACCGAGTGGAACTTGGTAATACCGAAAAGTTACAAAGGGGAAACACTGAGTTTACATTGCAATCTCGGTGGGACCGATTCGCTCTTTCGGTGGGACCGAAAAGTTACGAAAGGGAAACAGAGAGTTTGCAACCCCATCTCGGTGAGACCGAGATCCTTATCGGTAGAACCGAATTGCTAGGGTTGGCAGTGGCTAATGACAAGTGAAACTCGGTGGCGCCGGATAGGAAGAATCGGTAGGACCGAGTTTGGCTTAGGGTTTAGGTCATATGTGGATATGGGAAAGTAGTTGAGGGTTTTGGAGCATATCACTAAGCACATGAAGCAAGAGGCTCATTAAGAAACACCTCATCCCTCCTTAATAGTATTGGCTTTTCCTAAAGACTCAATGTGATCTTGGATCACTAAAATATAAAATGAAGAGTCTTGAGCTTTTGAGCTTGAGCCAATCCTTTGTCCTTAGCATTTTGAGGGTTCCACTTTCACATCCATGCCATGCCAATCATTGAGCTTTCCTGAAATAATCATCTTGGAATAGCATTAGCTCAATGAGTTATATGTTGTTATGAATTACCAAAACCACCTAGGGATAGTTGCACTTTCAATCTCCCGCTTTTTGGTAATTGATGACAACATATAGATCAAAGCTTCGACAAATGATAATAAGCATGAAATATATCGTCGCTTCGAGAAGTATGTGATAAGTAAGAGCTCCCCCTAAATTTGTGCATATTTAAAATTTGCTTTGGAATGCAAATGCAAAAAGAGTTGGAGTCATGGGTTAGTCTTCCATGTCACATACATCTTGGTGGAGCGCTCAAAATGATAAGAATGAAATACATGCACTCATCACCAAGAAAAGTGAATGATCACATAAGATAGATAAAATAATAGCATTAAGCAAGCATTAAGTGTAGCTTATGATCAAACACATGATCATCAATGTCTCACAAATAATGACGTAGTATCAAGTACTCAAAAGCACACAAAAGTTCGAAAACCACCAAATAAAGCAAAAGAGAGCAGGAGCGAGAGAGTGGGATTGTATCGGAATGAACAAGGGGGTTTTGCTATTCTGGTAACTGGGAATAACTCAACGAGAGTGATTCCACCGTTTGAATGGTTATAGCATAATCGAAGAAACTGGGAGCACAAGGATCCGTAAGGAACAACTTCTAGAATAAGTTGCACTAAATCCTCATGGAGAAGATGGTCAAATATCTCAATCAAGACACTATAATGATAGATCTTCCGACTAGGTGTGTCGGCCAACATCAACCTCGTCGGAACCTACATCATAGATCTTGGACTAGTTCCAACCATCATATCTGTCTGAGATTCAGATCTGGTTGGTAACAGGACATTTCAGACAGCATGTCTGGAAAAGAAAATTTGCAACACTAACCAAAGAGATGACGTTGCGAGATTCTCAGGAAAATGAACTACGATAGCATGCTCCAAAACATGAGCTGGTACTACTACTCACATGTGAACACGCTGTCCCAGACAGGCATGACTACATAGTAGTCTTACAATGAAACACTACCGAGTTCTGGTTGGGAACCATCATTGAGGATAACGAAGTCTTTACAAAAGTCCATGGATTAGATCCCAAGCATAGACTTCTCTTCCTTGAACAAATCAGTCAGTGGCTTTGTGTGCTAGGGAATACATATGGAATGGAGATGATCAGTCTATCAAACCACAGAATACTTTGCACATGCTTGACTGACTTGGGATGATTCCAGCGGGAGCAAAACAAACTTTCTCGAATTCACGGCGGCAACTTGCTTTAAATGCACATGAACTAGAGGAAGTCACCTCATGAATGGAACACGAAGGCAATGCTTAAAAAAATTTCCAACACTATTTAATGTTCAACATGAATCACGGACGAGATAAAATGCTGCTGATGGGCTCAACAACAAGTCATTGGAATTTCCATATCACTGGACTTCCACCATTATGTGAACAATGTGATAGTATTGGTCAGACCAAAAGATGTAATGGTGTATGCTCGAGGAATCAACCACGAGTAAGACAACATTACGAATATCGTTGGTTCTGATTTGATTTGAGGATAGCCCACACTCAAAGCAAAGTTTTGACAAGACAACCGATCCAACAACTGATCACAAGGACCAATCGATGAGAATATCATCTTTCTTCAACACACACACAGAAGATATCCCTTAGAGATAAACTAAGTCGGACAATCTTTTATCTTCCAACTATCCAAGTTGTTGTTTAGCTTAACCAACTAGCTCAAGGGTGTCCAATACAGATTCTTGGAGAAAGGGGTGGCTACAACAAACCAGCTTGATCACGAACTAAACATAGCGGTCAGGTGACAACCTGGTAACGCTTCTGAGAAGATATTCGGAAAATCACGAACCACCGATATGTTACTAAGCTCGAGAACAACCTTGCTTTTCAGGGCAAGTTGACATGATCAAAAGAGTGAGGGATTGACACAATCCTAACTCATTGATCGAAGAGTGCACCAGAAATAAGGACTAGGTAGCACGATCAATCTTAGGATGATGATTTAATAACCAACATGCTAAGAATGAGAACATTGCCCATTTACTACCAAGCAACAGAGTTGCTAGGAGTATTGATTTCACACATCACGATTCACTTGTCGGCATTCCAGTTACATCAACACGGGACCGAGGAATGAATAATGATGGAGAGAAATATTACTACGTCAAGAATTCATAAGAGGTGGTGCAATTCTCATGACATTCTTGACATAAAGGTGCTAACACTCCAAGGTAGAACAGAGCAAAAGCTGGATTGGCATTTTGATCTGCGGAATACAACTGCTTTGACCCAATCCTAGAAATGGATAAGGTACTGGAGTTTGTTTCTCCTAGTCATTAGAAAATGGAATGGCCTGACGGACCACAAGAATAATAAGCATCGATAACACGAATGCACAACTACTCCGGACTATCAATTGATAGCCGAGGGTCCGGATACAACTAAAGAGGGACAGCTCAAAGGAGCATATAACTTTCTGAGTTGTGGATGCATAGATTATTATGTCGAATCAAGTTCAACAGGTTTCTTCCAGATAACCCATGCAGAAAGGTAGAACTGGCAGAATCACAGTTATGAATGGAGAACTCATTGAGGCACTCCCGTTGTGATCTTTTGATCCAACAAACTTCTGCCATAAATGGTTCATAGTATTTAGAAGAAGGAAATACCACGGACCTCGAGGACTAATGCAAATATTACTAATATCTTAAGGGAACTAGCAAATACTAACAACATGAAGTAGGGTGAATCTCGGGTTCAAAAACCCAGGAGTAGAATACCTACTACTAATTGGCATCACGGGATGCTTTCGAGAATGTTGGCCAGTCATGAACCCAAAGCGGCACCAACATATGGGGACAGGCATACATGAGTCACATCGAGCATGTCGGTCAGCAGTGTGTGAATCCGGGCTGTAGCACTGGGCTAACAGGACTCCGGGAACCCGGGCTGTAGCAGGCTAGGCAGGACTCCGGATGTCACCGCGTGACATTTCCCTGAGGGGACAGACACAGGAACCAAGTGAAACACATGCCGGCTAGTCAAGTGTCTTGAGCAGTAGTGCTGGGCTAGCAGGACTCCGGTGAACCGGGCTGTAGCGGACTACTATGGCTCATGCAAGCACTAGACTACATTTCCCCATAAGAGAGGCAGCCAAGGATAAACAACTAGATTGTTGGATCCCACACATACCAAGCATTTCAATCATACACACAATATGCTCGATATGTGTAAATACAACATGGCATCACAACATAACTCTACGACTCAAATATTTATTCATTAGGCTCCGAGGAGCGAGATATTACAAACATGGGTCTCATGACCCAACAATCATAGCATACAAATCAAAGCAC